>NC_056737.1:491240216-491382716 GCF_019279795.1 Protopterus annectens | reverse complement strand
TATTACCATGGAAATAAAAAAAAGTGTGAGTGCAAAGTGGTTTATCAGTTTTCATACCATTTAAAAATTGATAAAACACTTACCTTTGTCAGACTGCAGGTAAAATTATGTGTTCCTCTATAGAACTGCTACCTATAACAGCTATTATAAAATGGGTGGAATTCATAGATGTAACCCTACTAGAGTACAGACATTCGCTATTAGTTTGTTAATGTATGGGAGTGTCTGTTATCAAGTGTGCAGCTTCATCGAACCATATTAAGCCATCATAAAGCACAGACTGAGGTAAAAACAAACAGCCACAATCTTGTTTACAATCACTGAAAGCAGCACATTAACAAGCGTAAAAAAATAAGTAATAAAAAAAATAAGACAAATGACTCAGCTAACAAAAGTAACTGCGGCATAGTTAAAAGCACTTGATATTTTACTTTCACTTCATTTACAATGTCTTAAAAAAACGTAGTGAGAATGAGAAAACAAAGCCAAAGTGGTGCCTTGTGTTTGTCTGTTAGTCCGCTCATGTGTGAGACAGAATGTATGTGTACTTCACATCCTCTTACATATCCAACAGTAAAGGGATGATCTTCTTCTTCTTCTTTTGGCTTTTCCCGGTTAGAGATCGCCACAGCAGATCACCTGTCTGCTCATGATTGGCAGTGGAGTTTTACGGTGTTGAGTTGCCAGCCCAGAGCCCAACCTTCCACAGAAGATACACACATGCACACACTCACGCCTAGGGCCAATTTAGAGTGTCCAATTCACCTACAGTATGTCTTTGGGATGTTGGAGGAAACCGGAGATGAAACCCCAAAATTAGGGATAATTCAGAAATATTACTCTAAATAGCTTTTACTTGAAAGAAAGAGCAGCAGTACTGCAAGAGGCTGTGCATCAACATGCTTGTTCTGAATATTAAGAAGTATTAAAATATAATGCTGTATTTAATGAAAAATCAAATACTTTTCAAAGGCAGACCAAAAGGTGAGGCAAAAAAAGGAACAGCTGAGATCATTTCCTCACAGTGAGACATCTGAGAAGACCAACAATAAATGGTTTTGATTGCTGGGCACGTGTGTGTGTGTGTGTGTGTGTGTGTGTGTGTGTGTGTGTGTGTGTGTGTGTGTGTGCGTGCGCGCGTGCGCGCGTGTGTGTGTGTCTGTTTGTTTGTGCGCGCGTGTGTGTTTGTTTGTGCGCGCGCGTGTGTGAGTGTCTGTGATACATGGTCCATCACGGGTATTTAGTGCTGAAAAGAGCTTTTTAGCACTGGTGGTAATTGCAGGTCATTCAGAATCATAAAAAATAGCTGATAATGAGGTCTTCTTCATTGTAGCTAAAATGTCTCTGAATCACTTTTTCCATAGTTGTTTACACTGCAGCTATCTGCAGTAGGCAGTTTACACAGTTGCAGCCTATGGCTCTGAATCCCAGCCATAATACTCAAACTAAAATGTAGTACAAAACTCCAGCCTTCAAACTGCTGTTTACTGTCAACTTTGTAACTGTGTAGTGCCATACACAGAATCCTGCTTTGCACCTCCCCCACTAATAAGTTGCACCATACACAGACTCCTGCTCCCCCCCCCCAATAATAAGTCATCATATTGGCATCAAAAAGCAGGACTGGAACTTCTACTGCAATGAAGGAAGACACTGCCAATGGAAAACTCAAAGGAAGGAATTTCAGCTTTGCACTTGATGTTTAAAACTGAACATTTAGAATGACCTTCATTCACAAGTTGTGTTACTAATATACAAATTGAGCACATCACCTGCTTCTCTTTTCAAAATGTCAACACCATTTCCTCAGAACAAAAGTGATCCATAACATGATTCATTTATGGGTCCTACCACAACACAATATTCCAGTACTAAATTTCTAGATCCATCTACACAACTTCATATTTTTCCATATGGAAGATGTGCTTAATGTGTCTTTTGTCATCCTTTGAATGAGACATTGAACTAAGGTCCCATCTGCTTGAGTTTGTGGTTGCTCAGGTGGAGGTAAAACATCACATGGCACCTATTGAAAAGAGAAGGGAAGTTCCCCAGTGCCCCTGGCCAGATTTCCTCTAATAGTATAAATACCACCTTAGGTCTCCACTTAAAAGAGGCTGCTAGCCTAGTGGGACTAACCTGGTCATCAAAGGATAAATAAATAAACAGTATTGTCACTGATGCAGAGGGCTTTCTATAAAGATAGCAAAAGATGATGAACTCCTTGAATTTTTGCAGCTTGATGTCCTCTCATGTGTTTGGTGAAGGCAAGGTAAGGCCATTTTATGGAGGAAGTCTTTCACATTGAATCCTGTACTGAAACTACAATATTCAGTTTGATTAGTGACTCAAGATGACTGACAGAGCAATAGAGAGGTTTGGGCATTACCATCCCAAATGGGGAGAGATGTTATGTGGGGATTTCCTGCAATAATCTCTGATGGAGACTGGGGACTCTGAGTGTTGCATAGGTATGCTCCAGTTAGGGACAGGACGATGGACCTGGCTGAGCTGCTGCTGAGACTGGGCAATACACTGCACATCCCCATTGAATGCTACCCCTTAGGATACAAGCACTGATAATACAAAGGGAGGGAAGGGGTGGAGTAATAGAGCATACCTCTCAACTGTCCAGACTGTTGCAGAATGCTCAGATTTTTGCCTCATATTTTTGGTCTATGCCTCATAAAATCTGTGGTTTTCAGACAAATCAATGGAATGACCTGAGGATTAAGTCACTAAATAATGACATGCATTTAAGTTTCAGACATCATATCCTTCATAAAAAAAATGCACACTAAGACAAATTATGTTATTTTAGCAATGTTCTCAGTTTATAAGAGCACTGTTTAAAATCTGTTCCTATTTTTGGACCTTTGTCCCCCCATTATGTCAGACTTTGTCCAGATTTCTTGTACCAAGAGGTTGAGAGGTATGCAGTAGAGTAAACCATTAAGTAAAAATACTGTCCTGCAGATGGAAGGACTGCAAGACTCCCCATGATGCCCTAAGGCCCTATGTCTGCCCCACCCTGTATTGAAGAAGTCTGGTGATGTTAGGAGAGGCTGGCAGACCAGATGATGGATGGCAGACACTAGGGTAGAGTGCTGCAGGATGATGCTAGAGGAACAAAACGTGCTCAAAAATGTATGGATGGTGGTTGTCACTCTTGATGTGTTCAAGAGTGACACGTATCAGTATATATATATATACATATATATATATATATATATATATATATATATATATATATATATATATATATTTATTTTTTTTTTTTTACTGAAGATCACTTTTGCTTAGTGGTGCAAAACTATGTTTTTGTATGCAAATTGGAGTAATGCTGCATTACTTTGTTGTGTTACATCTTCCTGTTTATATGCTGTATGCTGGTCCATCCTAGAACATGCCAGGTTAGTCTGACTGTTGGAGTAGGAAACCTATTCTTTTACCACACCATGCAGTAATCTTAGAGTTAATTATATAAATTAGAAGTGTGAATGTTGTACATACCACTGTATGTGGGGTTTTGGAGGGGGCTGTGGTCTCCACAGAAAGCACATTAATGCATTTTATTTTAAAAGTCATTTCTGTCCAGAAACAGGATCAGTTTCATGAAAATGGAAATCAATGACTGTTGCTTTAATGAAAGGCTGGACCATGACAGCCTGGATCACAGATGTCCCTTTTTGTGTAGAGCAAACTCCACACATAATGAATGAAAAACTAAAGCAAAGTCTCTGGTTGTTTTTTTGCAAACACTTACTTTTGATCTCTTGAATCTTCATTTGAGCCTCTTTGTAGAGCTGCAGGTTTGACCTTCTTTTGCTGGCAAGAAATGTCTTGCAGTACACAGAGAGCACTTCCTTTCAAGTTGAATAGGTGCTGAATCCTGGTGTACATTTCATCAAAATAATGCTTGTGACACCAGTGACATATTTTGACTGGAATGCTGTCTTATACTCCCTCCAGTACCTCTCAGTGTCATTATCAGTTGCCAGCCTGGTAGACAACTTCGCAGGGATTCAGTGGTTGAAGTCTTCTTGAACCAAAAGGTAGGTTTTTAAGGGACTTTTCAAAATGTATATGTAGTACAATGTTTGGTAATAGTCTTGAAAAGTTAATACAAAACTGAGAACTGAATCACCTTAAACTACCCCATGAAAACCGCAAGTAGTCATACTTTGCATTGTTATTTTAGTAAATATTTGTCTAATCAATTAATCATGATGAACAAGAATGACTGCTACTTTATTACTGAATTTCCTATGTGTGATTTAAATTATGGGTTTTGGGAACCTAATTGTCTTAATTTTTATGAGCAGAAGGATTGCTGTGCTTTTTAAATTAATTCCATATGAACAAACTCCTAGCTAGTAGAATCACACCAGACTTTCCAGACTAACATTAACTTTAATAATGAAAACATTGCCAAAACTGTTGATACCGCAAAACAATATAGAAAACATCTGCTTTATGTTTAGAGTTTATTTGGTAATTGCACAGCTGTATATCTTATACTTTCTCTTTTCAATAAATAAATGTTCTCTTTATTTGTTGTATAAAATAAGTAAAATTATACTATTTGGGTGTTACTATCAGGTACAGGAGTCTTTCCCAGGTGCTGATCTGATAAAATAGATGGTACGTATAATATGGGATACAATTAATTCAAATGTTCCACAATCTGTGATAGAAGAGTGATGTAGTTGGAGAGAAAGGAATGCTGCATATACTTTATTAATGAGATGAAGAAGAGGATAGTTAGAGGTGTGAATGACATCAAATTCAAGTGAGACAGAGGACAAACATAATTGTGCAAAAAAAAGAGATGCCTACAATGTATGTGTTGGGAGTTTGACGGATTAATGGCATCAGGCAAGATAGTAGGATTTATACTGTTACAAAAAGAGGGTCCAGATTCCTGGATCATATGTCTAGAGGATGCAGTGAATGCTAAAAAGAGTTGCAGTGATTATACTATAAAAGTGTAAGAGGTTTTTAGTTTTATCAGACGGATAAAAAAAGTGTTTCTAATGTTGCTTACTGATCAAGCCCGACTAACAATGAAGCTGCAGGTAGTAAACATTGGCCAGACTTATCTTTGTCTGCTGTTTGATCTTTTGTTTTACAATAAATGCTACAAAGAATTTCCAAGGTGATGTGTAACAAATTATATATATATATATATATATATATATATATATATATATATATATGTGTGTGTGTGTGTGTGTGTATATATACACGTATATATGTGTATACATACAAATATATGGTTCCCCTTCAGAAGGTCAAATGGCTGAAATCTCGAAACACATATGGTCGAGACCATATGCTCAAAATTTCAGAAGCTCGACCTTCTGAATGGAGATCGGCATACAGCGCAGAACGGGAGATTTCCCTTTCTGCTCTGTAGTGTGATCTCGGAGTTAGAATAAATAAGTAGCGGGGGTGTGGGGGTGCAGAGGGGCTTTCCCCCCTGCAGAAACACTGTTTTGTGTTTTCTTGTTATTTTTTCTTTCCCCTTCAAATTCAAGCAATTGGCTTTGGCCATATGCGTTTCGAGATTTCAGCCATTCGACCTTCTGAAGGGAGCCATATATATATATATATATATATATATATATATATATATATATATATATATATAAAAACACACACACACAATGTGAGTATGTTTGACTACTGTGGCATGTGCTTTTTAAGGCTAAGTCAGAGCAGGCAGACAAGTTTCAATGTGGGAAAGGTGCATTTTGGGGAATATAATATAAATGAACACTACAACAGAAGTAAGCAGATTCCATATTCAAGGCCTCAGAGTTAGACAGAACCTGCACAGGTGTCTGTAGTTTCCAGGAGTCTGTTTGAGTGAGAAATGCTGTCCCTGAAACTTGAAAGATGAATAAGAGTGTTGCCCTTTACTGAAGTGTTGCTGGATTACTTTGCCTTTTGAGTGAAAAAAGTTCTAAAAGGAAAAAAAACATGAAAATACAGTAGCTATTAAAAAAGATAACTTTTGCAGTAGCCTAAGCTATATGGTTTGTATTCTGCTAAGACTGGGTCAGGTGGCCAGCATCCAAAGCTATAGGCACCCTCCACATATCCTAGCTACTGTAGTGCTCAAGAAGAGAAGGATAAAACAGTGCCCATGGTACCAAATATTCAGAGCTTTCTTGCCCTATAATAGGGATACTAGAGCCCTGACAGCTAAATATGTGCTAGGATTCGTAAAGAACATAAATCCTCACCCTGTCAAAAGGCAAAATAAAAAGAAGAGGTATGGATGGAGGGTGAGGCTACTGCAACACTAATTAATTTAAACACCTACTATTAAGGTACATTTACTTACACAACTGTACTGTGTTCATCATTAGACCACTATTGCAATAGCCTAAGCTATATGAGATAAATACCACAGAAAGAACGGGAGGAGGAGGAAGAGCAGTGAGAGTCCAGGAGCCTCAGGGGAATAGTCCTAGCAAAGCCTGCTCTGGACTTATGTAAAGAATCTAGTTGGTATAACTTGGTAAATGTGTGCCCAACTAGATAGTTGCTCTCTCTATAGTCCACACTTTTCCAAAGAGCCACTGAAGCATCTAAAGCCCTGGTGAAGGAGGCCATGACTTTGTCTGAAAGTAATTTATTATGGTGAGGATAGCAAAAAGTAGTAACACAGGGCAACCATTAGAAATTGTCTGTTTTGAAACTGACTGCCCCTTTATCTTACCTTCATAGGAAACAAATAGCTAATCAGCCACCCTGTAGGTTTTTGTATCCAAGCTGCTTATGGACTTCCAGAATGAGTAAAATTCTTCTCCGTTATTTATGAGTTCTGGAAGAAACAGGTCGATGAACAAAGTGTCTCAATGTAACTCTGAGATAGCATACGCATTAAGAAAGGATTTGATCAGAAATTACTGAGAAAAATGAGATAGAGATGACTCACTGTAGGAGGTAGTAATTCAGATTCCTTTCTTGCAGAAGTCTCGGCAGAGTCACACCATTTCCAAGATAAAATCTCCAGCTACATGAGCATATTCAAAAGGAAACAGTATAAGTTTTTCCAGTGCAAAATTAAAATTCCAGAATGTGCAACTTGCCTTCTAGGTGTGTAGCTAGGTAACACTCCTTTCCCAAACTATTTCACTAGAGGCAGGGTAGAATAAAAGGTGGGATCTAATAACAGGCAAATGGAGGTGGCCTAGAAATGAATCTTGATAGACAGGAAGATAAGGCCAGATGAATTAACTCATACAAATTGTGCAGAACCAAAGAATCTCAGCCTCAAAAAGGCTGTGGCTCTTGGTTTGGCACCAACTAAAAATTTGTTTCCACTTACCCGTATATGATTTCTACTAGCAGGTTTCTTTGCCTCCATTAATATTTGCTGCATGTCCTCAGAAAAGAAGTGACTAAAAGGTATTAAAATTCAATCATTCATGCATTCACTTGCATAATTTGAAAGCTGGGATGTATCAAGCATTTAAAAAGAATAGATTTTCTTCAGATATAACCTTGTATATAGAGTTTCTAATTTTTCAGATCTCCAAAGTTGGGCACAGGAGATGTGTCCAACATATGACATCACAAGTCTGTACTATAAATAATTGAAAGAAATAAATGAATTAAGCTGGGGATCTAGGTGCTGCTAGGCCCCAAGAAGCCATGAGGTTCTAGAGGCTCTGTAGTATATTTTAGAGCTTTTTTCTAACCTTTTGACCTAATCATGGCCTGTACAAAAAAAACATTAAGGGAGGAAATTATTTTGAGGAAGAAATAAAATGTTTCCATGTTTTAGTACTCATGATAGTGACAGTTTTCAGTAAAATGAGAAGACAAACTCAAGATTACATGATATATATATAGATAGGAGCAGTTGAAGGTAAAGGGCAAAATATGTCATGTAGGGGCCAGGAATGTCACCTCAAGCAGAACAGTAGAGTGTTGTGTCATCTGCAATGTATAAGCAGTTTAAGCATTCTCAGAATAAATGTGAAGATTAACCTCTCAAGCTATATATGTGTAAGGTAAAAGTGTTGATATCCATGTCACAAACATGAACTACTTATGATCAGACACCTGTTCATAAACCTCTACACACGATGTTAGATTTGATTACATACTGAGACTCTCAGATGGAATGGGTGATGCATTCTGTTTGAGAGACTTAGTATGTCCAGCAAAGTTTCTTGTTATTCCGCTGTCAGTCTCACATTCACCAGCCACAAGCCACTGCCACAAGGCATACAATCTGATCATAAGTGGTATGTCATTTTGAAAAGGAAGCCAGGATTCATCTCTTGAGTTTCACTTCACTTGCAAGGTGAGTTTCTTGACGTCTGCTTTGTAAGAACTCATTCTAAATAGCATAGAAACGAACACAGTAGACCATCAGGTTACATTGCCAAGGTCCTTATTATTCTGCTGTAATCCCTTTGCAGACTATTAAACCCCACTGCCAAGCTTTGCATTCTTCTACTCTAATCATGGATCTCAACGGTTCCTTATTTTGCAGAACATACCTGATTGTGCCTCATTTTTTTTTCCATGTCTCTCAACTGAGTTTTAATTTTCTCTTTGAGGATTCTAGTCAGTCAATAATGCCAGGTATTAAAGTTTCATAATTACCAAACAAAACACCAAAGCTCTGCGAAAAAGAAGAAAAAAGAAAAACAGCACTTTCTTCCAGCAACATCCACCAGACTTCTTCAGAATGAATGAAACCATTAAAGACCTTCCTTACACAACCTTCTACAATACAGAGATAGAAGATTAGTGTTTTTATTTCTTGATCTGATTTTAAATTAATTTTAACAGTCTGTATATGCTTTAACTAGGGTCTTTTAAGCATATTATTAGCAATTCTAGCAGGTGCAAAAGTCATGGCCTTAAGTTAAATGCAAAAAAAGTATTATCATACCATTTGGCAAAAACACGGTCCCTACTGATTACCAGATCAATGGCAACTCCCTAAGCACACAACACATGGTGAGAGACCTGGGTACTCAGGTTGACAACAATCTCACATTCAACCATGATGTGGCAGCAGTGGTCAGAAAAGCCTTTTACTTGGTTCATCTGATAAGTAAAGGGATTGCATCCAGAAAAAAGGAAGGTATTACCTCTTTGTACTCCTCCTTCATTAGACCTATAATTGAGTATAATGCTCTATTTGGTATGTATCTCTCCAAACACCTGCACCAACTGAAAAGCCCACAGAAATACCTCACAAAGTGAAGCCATGTCTTCCAACACATGTCTTATGCGGACAGGCTCAAATCACTATCACTTTACTCAGTATCATACAGATTGCTCAGAGGTGATCTGCGTCTTGCCTACAAGGCGATATCAGACCCTGCCCTACTAGAGATGCTCCATATCCATAAGTCTAACTCCTCGCACATTACCTGCTTGGCAGGCATAAATCTAATATGCAACATCAACAAAACCTGGAGAGACAGGTTTGTCTCCCAGAGGCTGCCCCGTCTCTGGAATAGACTTCCCATATACATCAAATAGAGTATCTTGCTGACCCTCTTCAAGTGCAGCCTTGATGAGTGGATGGGAAATCACAAATTTGTCTCAGGGGTTCCACCTTTGTTCCTCACTGACAGGGGTGACAGGTGCTGACTGAGGTTTCTTTTTTGGGGATAAACTCTTGGCTAGGCTTGTAGGGACCCCGGGCCATTAGCCTAGTAACCTCCTATTATCCTCCTATGCTTTGTTTTGCTATAATTAGTTTACTGGTTCTTGCTGGTGGTAAAAATAAGGTTTCCAGGCTAGTTGTTTTGTACTGAACTTTAAATACTCAGTAGCAAGTCCACCCAGACATTATTCTAAAACCAAACGCCAAGCAGTTATAGTTATCCCTGCCCCCAGAGTCATTCCTGTCGGTATCATGGACTAGCACGTCTCAACAACTTCTCTAGCCAGCCTGATTGAGAAGAGTATTTTGATGAAGTGTAAGAATTGTCTCATTCTGTCTGATAACTATCTACTACTAAAACAGCATAACACAGTGTGCGAGAGATGTTCGTATATAATATCCTTGGAGGCAAAAATCTTATACACAGTAAACTCAGACACCAAAATTGCCAGCAGTAGACTACACATCACACCTCTCCAAGGCCATCACAATGCACATAATCCATCATATGCTGAGGTTCTATAGATTAACTTGCCTAAACCTCAAAGACCTCCAAAACACACATAGGCGCAAAACACACTGAGCATATGAAGCCCACTTCCTCACATAGCACAAGGTGTCCCAAAGTCACAGATGCTGAGCCCATAAGGCAGGCATTAACTCAACCAAACATTCTTGTTTTAGGTGACTCATTGTATGACATACAGATGTGCCTTTTACCAGGTTGAGCAAGGAAAGAGTTATTTTATTTGCTTGTCTGGTACCAGGATCCATCAGATTATGTATGCATTCAAGTCCTTGAACAACAATGTTCATACTGATGTCAATGACTTGAGGTCTACCACCATGGATTACATGAAGAGAAATGTAATGGATGGCACATATGAGCCTAGCATTCAGCAGAAGGATGATGCCACTGCATGCACAAAAATAATTGACTCTTACAATTAGCTTAGTTTTTGGTGTCATTCAAAGGGGGTCTGATATTTGTCAGCCTGGGAAGACATGATCAACAGAACATTCTGCTTCACCAGGAATGGCCTGCATCTATCCACTCTAGGGTTTTGATTATTGGCAAATACATTATCCACTCCCATAGTACCTTTTTCAGGCAATGCCAGCCTGATAAATCTAGCAACATAATGAAACAAACAAAGTCAAATTTGAAGGTGTTACGCATCAATGCTAGGAGCCAGAAAAGGAAAACCGCGTCCCTACAAGCCCTTCTCACCCTGGAAGATACTGAAATCTGTGTTGTGAATGAGACATGATTTAAATTAGAGGAGAACACTCCAGATATTCAGGCCTATAATGCCTTCCACATGTTTAGACCAGCTACTGCACAGGAGGGTAAAAAGGGTGGAGGTATATCAGTCTACATGCAGAAGAGACTCATATCAAGGCTGGTAAAGCACCATGATGCATTAGAGTTGCTTCATGTCAAAATAACCATCAGAAAGGTCCCATTAATTAGTTAGCTATAGAACTCCATCTATGAAAATAGAAAGCCAAATGCCTATCTAGAAGAACTAGGATTTCTCAGTTTTAAACCCAATACCATTTTCCCAGGCAATCTAAACTATCCAACGGTAGTCTGGGAGACCTACACCATCACTAGTGCACAAGCATAGAGATTCCCGGACTTTGTCAATACAAATGCCCTGGAACAATTGGTCAAAGTATCCACTAGGGGGAATAACATCTTGGATCTTGTCCATACTAATATGGGAGCATCTTGCACCATCCCTTGCTAGGTGTGACCATAAAGCAGACTACTTTGAAATAAAACTGAAACCAGAGATCCCTTTCACCGAAGGTACCTTTAGAAATGTCTTTAAGAGAAACTATTTACTCCTAAATGATACATTGGCAAGCTTCATATCCCCATCAGACCCAGTTAACTCCACCAAATATGCAGAAATGTACACCAGCACAGTATACCAGCATGTAAACAGCTGCACAGATTTATAATAAAAGGAAAATAATTTTGACCAAAAGTAAGAAGAGTAATTCCCAGAATGTTAGATCCCTTGTCACTGAAACAAACAACTCAGGAGATAATAAAATCCACCAAAGCCAAGTTTGAGGCTAAAATAGCTACCCAAGCCAAAGACAATTGTAAGGCATTTTTTAGTTATGTTCATAACCTCAAAAGCACAATGCAACAATGTGCTGAGCTGACTGTGAATGATGTTACCTACACTGAGGCTGAAATACAGCTAACCTACTGACCAATAAATTTAGGTCTAACTTTACTCGTCTCTCCCATCTGCCTTTCCATCAAGATATACTTGAAACTGCCTCACCTTCAGCTATCACACAAGACAGGTCCTAAAAGTGCTATCAAAAGCTAAAACTATTTCATCGATAGGTCCTGACGGTATCCATGGATGCATCTTAAATAGCATCAAGCACAATTTAACCACCCACACCCCTGACAACATTTTTCAGTCTTAGTCTCCATATAGGTTTTGTATCAAGTGAGTGGAGAAGAGCTACAGTCATTCCTCTTTATATCAAGTGAATGGAGAAGAGCTACAGTCACTCCTCTGCATAAGGGAAGACCTTACACAGACCCAGACAATTACAGCCCCACAAGTATGACCAACCACATATGCAAAGTTATGGAAAGACATGATGAAATTAATCAATCAGGGCATAGGGAACCTCCAAACAATAAACCCCGTCTCAGTTTGGATTCATTAAGGGCAGGTCATGCTTACTCAACCTGGTGGATTTTTTTTAAAAAGGTCACCAAAGCAATGGATAAAGGTAAAATGGTACATACCACAAAGTACAAAATGGTACATGCATACAAGGCATCCTCTGACTCATTACTTATAGATTTACAACACACCAGCAAGTCAAATGGTATCAAAATACTTGGTCTAGGGATCTAAACCTCTTCTGCAACATGAACAGAACACTTTGGAAGGACAGGTATATTTTGCAGATGATACCACTACTATGGAGCAGACACCCCATCCACATAAAACAAAGTTAATTCCTGTTAATTTTCAAGTACAGTGTAGCTCTGTGGATAGGAAACAGAACATTTACCCCAGGACTACCTCCTGTACTACTAATGGACAGATGCAGCTCCTAAATATTTTATCTCATGCATGGGTCCCCTCAAATTATCTATGGTATGATCCCATTTGGTGGTATATGGGCACCTTGGATGTGTCATCCCTATATACTAATATTCCTCATTGGGCAGGTTTGCTGGCTTTAGAATATTGTCTGTATCTTGTACCTCTATATAGCTCAGGATTTAACACCTTCCTACTTTGTCTAACTGAACATGTACTAACAAAAATGTTTTTTCTTTTCAGGAAGAGTGCTATTTACAACTTAGGGGTACAGCTATGGGGGCATCATTTGCCCCCATTTATGTAGACTTGTTTATGGGCTATATCGAGGAATGGCTTATTTATGATCTATTGCATAACCTTTATCTGGATTTTATGGACATCTGGTGCCAATACCTGGATGACTTTTGGTTGGTGTGGCACTCAAAGGCTGATTATTTAACTCATTCCCTCCAGTAGAGCTCTTTTGAGTCTGTACCTTTAACTCCTAGTGGGCGTGGCTTCATTATTTAAAAATTGAAGTTATCACCATACATTTTTAACAAATACCCATTGACAGAGGTCATATATCAATACAATTGTGTTTGCTATCATGTATGCTTCAAGATAAAATTTTCCGATACCTTGTATGTAACATGGTTTTGGAATTATTAATGCAAATATGAACAGGCAATATTTGACACCTAGAGGAGCAGTAGGGTGTAACTGCAGAAACGCCTTGGAGATGTCACTTGGCTGTAATGAGTTAAGAGAATTTGTCACTTATCTCAATGATAACAAGTGGGGGTATACATTTTACAGTCAATTTCAATACTACACGGATTACCTTTTTGGATGCTGAAATTCATGTAGAGTAGGATAGCACTTTAATGAGTCAGATATATAGGAACATCCTCAGATTAATACTTTGTTGCATGCTGATAGTTGTCATCCCAGACATATTATCAAGAACATTCCTAAATCCCAATTTATGAGGCTTCATAGCATTTGTTCTTCTGATGAAGTGTTTTCTTTACATAACCAACAGTTGATTGATAGGTTTTGTAACAGATCGTATAATTATCAGGATGTTATGAAATGTAGTATTTATGCTAAAAGTTTTGATAGAACGGACTTATTATATCAAAATAGGAGTGTGACTTCGGATTCCCTGTTGAGGTTAGTTACCAATTATAGTAGTAATATTTTGGCCTTGATTGACTCAATAAATAAACATTGGGGATCCTTACTTCTGATGATTCCTTGAGGGATATTATTCCCTCAAAAGGACTTTAGGTAGTTGGTTGAATCATTATAAGAGGCCGCAATATACTACTGTTAGAATGCAACAGACCACTTTGTGTGGTGAATTTTTGGTGGGGTGTCAGCCTTGTCATCATTGCATTTTTGTAAGTTTGTCGGTACTACACAGTCATTCACCTCTCATAATACTCTGTGGGTGTTTAATATCTGGGTGTTTGGGATTGTGAATCAGACTGGGTTATTTATTTAGAGTCATGTACTGTTCAGGCTTTTTATGTGGGGCAAACTTCTCGTCCATTTAAGTTACATATTTCTGAACACTTAAGTGATGTCAGAAGTGCTCTTCAATCTAATGCCCTATATAAACATACCATCAAACATCCAACAGCTCAGTTTAAGTTTGTTATCATAGGTAGAATTATGTTTAATAACAAGGATAAATCAGGTTGGCATAATATTTTGGATAAAAAAGAAAAAAAATGGATTATTCAATTGAGAGCACTTTTTTCACCAGGACTTAATGAACACTTGTGCTTGTCCAATGGGATGTATCCAGATGGTATTTAAAAATGGGTGGAGAAATGCATGCTTGTTGCACTGAAGAAGCCTTAGCAAATGAAACCGGTCTGTAGTTTCAATTGTGACTTGATACAATAAATAGTTATTGCTGACATTTGAGTGCTGGCCGTTGTGTTTTTTGGAGGTTAGTTCTGGTTGGCTGTGCACCTGTTCTTTACGTGTGTGGTATTGGGTTTATCACATGATCCCAATTGTTCTCATTAGGGGTATGTAATTAGTGACCACAGGATGGGTAAGGCCAATGTATAACCAAATGAGATTGGTTATTTTGAGCACAAAAAGGGAAACTGGCTAGGCTTAAAATGGCTTACAAGGGCAGTTAGCCCAATACTTAACTATAAACCTATAAAGCTATAAAACTAAAATTCTTCACATGATCAAGTCATATGATCTAGCAAAAATCACATGATCGCTAGAAACATTCCTTATAAAAATAACATTCATCATGTTTGATTCATCACATGATCTAACAAGTCACAGAATCTAACAAAATCGCATGATCAGATAAAATAAAATGTTCATATTACAAAAAACACCTAAAAACTATAAATGTATAATATGATGTCACAAAATCTATTGTTACAAATATATTTGATTCCAACTAGCTCATTTTCATTGTTTTTCTCTCAGTAATTTTTTCAATAACTTCCTTTCCTTTAAAACACATTTTATGTTAATAGACCCAATTCTAAAAGACGTGTTCTCAGTGTAAATGCCTTACTCCAGTGTAACTCTGCCCTGATTCTGAAAAAAATGTTCTCGGTGTAAGTGACTTACTTCTGTGTAAGGCCTATCTATAAACAGGCTTACACTGGGGGCCTGATTCCAAAAGACTTGCTGTCAGGGTAAGTCTCTTACCTCAACAGCAAGTCTCGGATTAAGTGACTTACTCTGAGAGCAAGTCTTTTAGAATCTGGCCCAATGTATTCACTTAAACCAGGATTCTTATCTGCCCCTAACCTGAGCTGCCACAGCGATTGTCTAGTTTTTAGAAGACTTTTATAATCCCCCTCCTCTAATGTCAAATGGTATATTATCAGCAACAAAAAATAAACACTTTTTAAAACCATTGCATATTAGGGAATGTTCAAAAAGTGCATTATTACAGTTACTATGTTTCATAGAATATAACTGTTCTTTAACACTGTTCTCCAATTTTATCGTGGTCATGCCTACATAAAATGCTATACATTGGAAACATTGAGCTCCACAAAGTACATCCATTGATTGACAGTCATATCCATATTTAGTTTCATATGCTTTTCCCAAATGTTTAGAATACATATTGGGTCCATCTAAAATGTACTGACAAACCTCACAATGTCCAGACTTATTTGTTATTCTTTCTTTTTCTGTGCATGTACCGGGGAAAAAATAACTGTTGTATTGTAAAATGTTTTTAATACTGGGATATTTTATGGCTGAAAACTGATTTAATACCAATTAACCTACATAAATTGGTGTTCCCCTCTATTATTTTCCATTTAGAACTAATAACATTTTTGATACTTTTAGTATCTAGTGATGTAATAAAAGAGATAGCTGATTGATTCTTATATAAATTCTCCCCAGTATTTGTCATATTAAGACCATTTTAATATTATTTTTTTCTAGAAAGAGGTAACAAAGTGATTTGAAAAATTCAGCCACTGAAATACTATCAGAAGGAGATAGTGAATTTCCACCTATTTTTAGAAAATGGTTTAATATGTCTAATACAAAATGAAATTTATATAAGAATTTTTGGAGTCTATATTAGTTTACTGAAATGTTATGCGAACAACTATTCATCAACCCCTAATCAGCAAAAATCGCATCAGCAATCAGTGTTTAAGGAACCTATGGGTATTGATTTGAATGATGAGATTATTAATGATTTTAACTCATTATTTGATGAATTTGGATTTAATTTCATGCATTTATTGATTAAGCACAATGATACTAAATTGAGCAAGTTAATAGCCGCAGTGGAACATTTAAATACTGATATTACACAGGATTTGGTGTTTGAAAATTGGAAAGAGTTTTATAATAAACAATTTAGTATTGTTAATAAATATACTACAACTTTATTTAAAAGGAAAGAGAAAAAGATATTTAGATACACTAAACAATACAGAAATAAGAATGTATACATTTGGAAAAAGCCTAAGCAGGTATATGCTAGGGATGCATACAACACCCATAATGACTATGCACAAGATAATAAAGCTTATGAAAGTACGTAGAAGGGACAACAGAGGCAAAATAAATTTAAGTCTGGAAAAATTTTTTGGAAAGGCCAAGAACAGAATTCATGGAGGCACAGGGGGAACCACTGAGATTCAGGACAGAGAGGGAGACAAACATGGAACCAAGGGGTACCCCATAGGTCCCATCAATCGAACAACCATTGGAGATAGAGAAAATTAATGAAATAGTTTATGTCTGTAAAAATTTAAAAATTTTCAATTATACAGACCAAGAGGTGACTATGGACCATTTCTCTTTGTTCCTAAATGGGATGAAATTTGTTCCCACTATTAATTTTGATTTAATTGACACACTTTTAGAGGTCAAGTTATTTATCAGGAAGGTTAACTTAGCAGTGTGTTTCAAGGACAATGATCAAGACAATGGCGCTTCTATTTTAAAGAAAAAAAGCACTTATAACCCTCCTTTACAGCCTATTCTTTTTACTCTTGAAAGCTTAATTTTGGAAGATATATATAAGACTCATGCTGATATGTTAGGCAACAAGAAAAGTGAGTTTAACCTTAGTAAATCTGAATGGTAATTATTTCAAAAACTGTGTAGTGAAAAAACAAGAGTTATGAAACCTGATAAAGGAGGGGGTATTGTGCTTTTTGACCAGATGAATTATATTAACAAGATGTATGACATTTTAAACAGTACTGAAGTTTATGAGTCCATATCCCCTAATGAGATTAATATAGCTTCCAGATGTATTGACTCATGGCTTGAAGAATATTTGATGGATCAAAGAATATCTATTGAAACATATAATTTTGTCAAGGTCGAGTTTCCACTATTAGCTACCATTTTTGGAGTACCCAAAGTTCATAAGGACTTTTTATATCCACCATTTTGACCCATAGTGTCTGGAACCAAATCTAAAACTTACCCTATAGGAGTCATGATAGATAATTGGTTGAAGCATGTGTACAAGAATATTCCACATTTACTTATCAACTCATGGGATTTTTTGGGTAGATTAAAACATGAACTTTGGGAAAATGATTTAAAATTTGCCAATACTGATGTCGTAGATTTATTTAATTCTATACCTAAAGAGGAAGGACTGGAATTATTCCATGAATCCATGATAAGGTACTCTAATTTAGACAATGACAGAATTATTATGGTACTTGAATTGATGACTATAGTATTAGAGAATAATTTTATTTATTTTGAGGGCAAACACTTCAAGCAAATTAAGGGTGTAGCTTTTGTGCCCCCATATTCGCAAACCTTGTCCTTACTGAATGGGAAAACAGACGTGTTTAACAGCACCTATAAGGGTTAGTTTAAACTTTATGTGCATTTCCTAGATGACATTTTCATTTTGTGGAAGGGAGATATGCATGAAATAGAAAATTTTCTTTCTTATCTGAACAACATTTGCCCCTATTTTAAGTTCACTTATACACACGATAACCTTGGGCTGTCCTTTTTAGATACTTACATTTCACACACACCCCATGGTTTTAAATCCAGTATATATCGCAAACCCACGTTCAGCAATTCTTATTTAGAATTTAGTAGCTACCATCCTTTTTTTGCAGAAAAAAAAATTATTTTAAAAGGACAGTGCATAAGGGCAGCTAGAATGACTTCAAACTATGCTGACGTGGAGGAGGAACATGTTCCTGGAAAGAGGTTATCCCCATAAATTAGTCAATGAAACTATTGAATATATATTATCACAATGGTGGGTACTGTATAAGCTATTATTAGGAAAATAGCTTATCCAGGAAGTGGAGAATACAAATAAAGCAAATTTTACTACAGCTATGGTTTTAAAATACAGCCCTTTTTCACCAATTTTTAAGGACGTGATATCTAAAAATTGGAATATTTTAAGGGGTGATGTGGACACATATAATTATTTAGGACATAACCCTGCCTTTGTTTACAAGACTGGTGTCAATATTAAATTCCAGTTAGAGAATTATAGTTCTGATAGGAAAACCAAAGACTTTAAAGTAACCTGCAAATGTGGGGGTTGTAACCAGTGTGTGTGTACATTTACGAAGAAAATGTCAGGTATTTGGAAAACATTACTAGAAGTAAGGTGACTTTCCTGACAGGGAACTGAATACTAAGAGCATAGTGTATTTGGCTACGTGCTCTGCCTGCCCGGCATACTATGTCGGGAAAACAGACAGGTTTTTGAAGAACAGAATATATGAACATATTTATGATATAAAAAAGAGAACACCAATAATGCTTTATATAGGTACAGTCAACATAATAACATGTCACACTTCTAGGTTTGGCATCATTGACAAGGTGCATTTTAACCCCAGGGGTGGTAATGTTAAGCTTCTACTTGAAGAAAAAGAAGTAGTTTGGCAACTTAAGTTGAATGCCAGCAACCCCCCCCCCCGGGTATCAATGACCATATTTCTTTGATACCCATTTTAAAGTCTAGGACTTGATAGTTCACCCTAAAATTAACATATTAATGCACACACATTTGATTACATGCACTTATACAGATAGTCTTGTTTGTTGAGGCATAAAATTAAATATGTTTGTCCCACATACACTATTTATATATATATATAAAAAAAGTTTTTTAGTTATAAATATTTATACATTTTAATATTATGATTTATATTTATTACTTTGATACTTACATTTTAATAGTTTTTACTTCTTCTATTGTGTACCTTTTAGTCATACATCATTTTTTTTTAAAAGTAAGCTTTTTAGTCAATTGATGTAGTATTCTTATCACTGTTGCATCATTTCCTGGTTTATGTGTTCAGTTCCTGTGTCTATAAAAAGGCATTGTATCATTATTTTAATGAATCTGATGAAGTCCAGTTAATCTGGATAAAAGTGCTCATTTCTTTGTGTTTTTTGAATAAAGAAGAGTTCTTATTACTTATATTGGGAGTCTTTATGGTCTACATCCATTGCCTGGATTGGGTTGTATTTTCGATTCGCTGAATTTACTAAGGGCAACAAAACAGTTACCTGAAGCAAGCAAACCAACTTGTAGTTGACTCAAACCCACCCAAGTGTGGGGCTTTGTGCTCGACACCATCCCAACTATATATACCAACTCCGAGATCGCACTACAGTGGAGAAAAGGGCAAAGTTCAGTAGTTGTCCGTTGTGCTTCGTGCAACTATTTCATTGCCCTTAGTAAATTCAGCGAATTGCTGAAGCGATTTTCACTGATTATGGGTCAATGAATAGGTGTTCGCCGAAATGACATTTTGGTGACCTAATATAGACCCGAATATTTAGGCCTTTGTTCCTAATTATTTTGGCATTGCCCCTGATTCTTGAGTAAAGAAGTTGAGAGCTATGTCTCCAAATTTTTTTTCTCTCTCTTTTTTCTTGTGTCTCTTTCTCTCATTCTCCTTCTCTCCTGAGTTCTCATATATCAGTACAATATTACCTCTGAAGACCTCTGCTGTTTAAACTTAATTTATTGATATGGCTAGTCTTGTAGCAGCCAGATGTTCCTACCTGGTTAATTTTGGTAGGCATTGAGAGAATCAACATGGCTCATCGACCTGTCTCAATCACCACTGGCATGCTATTCTAACAGCAGCCAGAAGTGCATCACTAGGGGTCTCTCAGCATAGCTCTGCAGCAAGCAGGGAGGAAGTCATATCAAATTACGCAGCTTTTAAATGTAATACTGCAGAACACAACACAAGTCTTTTTCTTATGGGGAAGAATAGAAGGACGCAGTAGGGAAATGTTAATTACTCTTCTTATAACACCACATCATCAGCTGCAGCATATATAAGGATTGTCCTGACTCGGATCCTCCCCCTACCGAAGTTCAGCCAATCACTGTGGCAAAGTTCAGCACTGGACCTAATTGAGAGCAGACTAGTAAGCCATACACCATTCTCTTGCAAGGTCAAGCCAGGAGACTGGCTTAAAAAAAAAAAGGCAAAGCAAACTTGCAGCATTAGTACTACTTGGGGTGCCGTGTAAAACTAAATCTTAAAGTCTGAATTTGAATTGTCCCTGCATTAAATGTGAGCAGGAAAGGGAATGTTAAACCATCACCTGGAAACTGGGATATTTCCTTTCCTGCTCACAGTTAATGCAGACGTTAAGAGGGGAGTCATTTATCCATAACTGTCCCATACAAAATGGGACAGGCAGCAAGCCATCATAATGATGATATTTTTCAGAATGAAGGATTTTCTATTTTCTCTTATTTCCTTCCACATCTCAAAACTGTGCTGTAGGTAAATTGACAATCCTCTACCTGGCCATAGGTGTGCATGTGATTTGTTTGTGTTCATCCTGAAATGGGATTGTACCCCAGTCAGGATTAGTTCACAGCCTTGTGCCCAGCAAGTGACTGGACAGGCTCATGCTCCCCCAAAACCCAAAAATGGATTAATGAATGAATGAATTGTTAGACCTAGAAAAAAGAAAATTGTTAACACTAAGTCATCTTAATAGGCCCTCTTTTAAGACTGCTGAATGAAGTAACCACCTTGCTATGGCTAAATAAGAATGCTGGGACTCTTCGCTGCTGCTGCTGCTGTGGTATGAATCAGGCAGTTGTAAAATACTCTTGGTGCACGTTTTAAGGAAAGAGAGACATGGAAAACTGGAAATGCTTTTGACTTTCTTGAAGGCTGAAATATCTCCTCTGGGAGGATTATAAATGGGTAGATGCCAATAAAGCAGCTTCCAAATCTGAAGTCATTATCTAGAATATTTAAGGAGATGTCCTAACTTGGTCTCTGGTGATCATTTTTCCTCAGTACAAGAAAGAATCTGAAATAATTATCTGCCTGTCTGGAAGACAAATGTACTTGTCAGTTGGCCTCTTATGCAAAGTTCTATTCTTTCTTTCTTTATCTGGTCATCCAGTTCTTATGGAAGAGCAAGAACCTATTCTGGCACTTAGCAGGAATAAGGCATCAAAATCGACACACACACACACGCACACACACACACACACACACACACACACACACACACACACACACACACACACACGCACGCACACACACACACACACACACACACACACACACACACACACACACACACACACACACACACACACGTGCAGAAAACATGTATACCTATGGCCAGTTTATAGGATTGTCAGTTCACCTGTGTCATGTCTTTGGGATATGGGGCCCCTTGATGGGAAGCTGGCCTCCATACCACTCATTAAACCATGGTTTATGTAAGTGTTCATGCATGATCAGCATATAATGGGAGTCATGCTGACTGGGGCCTACACACAAAGAGGGGAGGCCTAATTCAAGGCCTTCAAAGCTGGTGTTAACATCAAACTGTGGTCTCTAATGATGAAATCTGATGCCAGTTACTGTAGCTCCCAGTAAGAGTCAAACAGCTGACTTGTCTCTTATATCTGCTTCATGGATCCTGGTACAAGTTTATCTTTCATCTAGGACCAAAGAACATAAATGGGCATGTAGGGAAACTTAGAAGCCATGAGCCACAGTCTGCCCCCCCCACCACTGCATGACCAGATGCCTGTACCCTGAAGTCAAAATGGACAGACCCAGGGCTGAGAAGTTCAAGGGGAGAGGGGCATGAACACCACAGGATGGGAGCCAAGACTGCACCTCTTGCAAACCTTTAATCCTCAGCAGAAACAGAAACCCAAAACAAGACTGAGCCCCTGCTGTCAGAGGTAATCAGTGCCCCTGAAAGGCATGGGAAGTCATAGACAAAACTGCATTTCTGGAAGGACAAGGCCTTAGTTCATTGTCTAGGTAAAGGCTCGGGTCTATATTACAAGATCGAATGCTTAGGCGATCAAAAACCTAAAATCAAACTTGTAATATCGAAAGCAAAAAACAGCGAATGGCCGATTTAACACAGGGAAATATTTCCCTTGGCTGTTCACCAGATTTTGCTGCTTTGTCTGCTGCAGAGTGATCTCAGAGTTGGTATATTTAGTTAGGGGGGTGTAAAGTTATTTTTTTTTCCGTGGCCAACCAACATGTTTTCCTGTGCCATTCGACATTTTTTGGGTTCAATATTACAAGTTTGATGTTTAGGCATTCGATCACCTAAGCATTTGATCTTGTAATATAGACGCAAAGGCTCAGAAGTTGAAACTTTGGCCCATATGTCAAATTTCAAGAGAGATTTCATTGCCATTCTTGCAAATTTGGAAATTCTTCTGACATTAAAATCAAAATAAAAAGGGCGTGCAAATGTAGGAATGTGATGGCAAGTATCATTCACCATACCCTCTGAGTAGGAAACAAGAACTAGAGATCTTGGAGAAAATGTGTGCATATGTACTTGCTGCATGATGTCACATTGTGATGGGTGTGTGTTCATTCTAAAGTGTGTGAACATCTGGAAAAAAAAGATGTCAAATGATTGTTGGTGGAGAGGATAAACTCAGCCATGGGACTCATTAAGGAGATCTCTCAGTATTAGATTCTGAATGCTATAAGTGATTCCTGTTTTAAGCACAACCTTTCCAGGACCTGCTATTTGTTCAGAAATTGTCATTCCTCAAATAGAAATATGGGGAGGGCTGACATCTTTACTGTGAAGATATCACCTGGTCTAATATTACTTCTGAAGACCTCTGATGGTTATATTCAAACATGTATTTGTATAAAAAAATAATATTTACAGCTAGCTAACATCTTGTCCCCCACTGGCTTGCTGTTACTTTGTTAATCTATACTACCAAAACTCCTACGCATCATTCAGACTCATCATTTTCTAATCAAGTTAATGGGGCTAACAGCACCCCATTCAAACCTTCCCAGTTTAGCGTGATCCAACCGAGTTTGTTTCTAACATCCCAGACCAAATATATTTACTGGCAAAGATACAGTTTTAGGCTTGGCTATCACATGTAGCCTCGGTAACATACCAGTTATCACAGTCTAGTCACCTTTATCTAGTCTGTTGCCCACCACTCTTATGACTTATTCACATAATCCTCCCAGAACTATTTTTAACCTGAAACTGTGAACTTGTTGTGTGTACCTTAGCGTACACAGCACACTTCTTGAAAGCCCCAGCCATCACAGGCTCAGTGCCACAGAGCAATCTCCCTGTTGGCACATTGAACATACAGCAGTTTTGAGATTTTAATATCTGAACTCAACAACACAGTGATGTTTAGTTTTGGATTGGAAAGGTTCATTTCAATGATCATACCTTTGTATTAAGGAGGAAGGAGGTAGGACAGTGACAAAACCAGAAAAAGACGGTGTAGTTGATTAGATACTAGGGCACAGCAGAGGAACAATCAAGAGTGACTCAGAACAATGTTGGGTAGAATTACTCTGCAATGCAAGAAGCCTGAGTAGGAAGACAGGGAGACCTGCAAGCAGTGATGCAGGGATAAAGGGCAGGCATTGCTGGAATAACAAAAACATGGGCCAGTGACAAGAGACAGTATGATAAGCCTTCCTATAAGCTGGTTTAGTACAGCCTTTGACGTGGGGGGAGGGGGGTTGGAGCAGCAGTCTTTGTAAAAGTTGACATTAAATGTGCTGTCCGAGACGAAGAAGAACACCAAACTAAGAATGGGGCAAGGGAACAGCCAGGATCAGAAGTTGTGTTTAGTACCCTGTTAATTAAAGCAGAGGAAAAGTGAATTGTTTGTAAACAGATGTAATGTATCAAAGAAGAAGGATGAGAGACTGCAGGCAGAAGTAAAGGAGTGAAGTGTGAGGAAGAATATAATACTCTAGGGGGGTCTGAATCAGCTAGGAATAGCCTGGGAGATTATGAGCTCTAGGTTAGAGAAGGGGAGGGAGTTCTTGCACCATGGTGAGATCAGCTAACTAGTGAAAGACTAGACCAGAAAGGGCAGATTTTGGACCTGGTTTTAACCAGTGCAGATGGCATTGTAGATGTGCATGTTAAGGCACACACAGTGAATCTGCCACTGTCTGGTTTAGAGTAAGAGAAGAATAGCAAGACAAAGACTGGTATCAGATTTTAAAATGGTGGATTATGCTGTAGTCAGGGAGAGGCCAAGGATGAGTTAGGAAACTGGAAGCAAAGTAAGGGAGTAGACAAGTTGTGGGAATGGGTCAGTGATAGAGTGCACAGAGCTGTCTACAAGGGTGTGAAAAAAAAAAAAAAGAAAGGCAGAAAAAGAAGAAAGCCAGTGTGGTAACATAATAATGCAAGGCCGACATGGGAATTTTGAGCCTAAAAGAGGAGGGAAGAAAGGAGCCAGGGAATGGAGAAGGCACAGTACAAGGAGAGGAGTAGAAGGACAACAAATATGGCATTGGCAACAAAAACAAAAACTGAAACTGAGTTAGCAAAAGGGATAAAGAAGGGAAACATGATCTTTTTCATATACATAACAGTAATAAGGAAGGAAAAACATGGAACTGGGTACCCTTGCAGAGGGCAAAGCAGAAGGTCAAAACAGGTTATCTCCCATTTTCCTCAGAAATCTGACCACTGTGCTGGCAGACCCCTGGCAAAGATCATACACTTATCCCAGCATCTATTACTGCAATATGAAATGATGATTTCCTTTAAATGCCAAAGCACTGGAAACAGCAAATGTGATGCTGTTGTAACTGGGGGTGGGTAGGAAAAATCCAGTAAAGTACAATCCTGTTAGCTTAACAACAGTAGCAGAGAAAGTTGTGGAGCCAGAAAGAGTTGCCAGCCAGACCTGATTAGTTTTTTTTTCACTGCATTACAGGTGAACCTGGAAGAAGAGTACCGATATGTAGTGTACCTTGACCTCAGCAAGGTGTTTGACATAGTTTCAGGTAGCAGCTGATAGCAAAATTGGAGGGAGGTGATGTAGAGCCAAGACTGGCAAACTGGATAGCTACATTCCCTAATGATAGGGCACAGAGGGTTGTTGTAAAAGGAATGATATCAGTAATTAGGAAAAATACTTGCAAAGTATTACAGCGTATGTCCTGGACTACGTCTCTTCTGTATGTTTGTTTCGGATATATCTGAACGATTGGCTAACAGGATCACCCTCTTCACTAATGATACAAAGATGGGAGTAGACATGCAGAATGAAAGGAAAATTCTAGGGAAGGATTTGGTCTAACTTGAACAAAGAGGTAGAAACATGGCAATTTCATTGCAGATAAATGCAAAGTATTTCTCTGTGTCAGAAACCTTCACGAAATGTATTCCAAATTTATTTCAAAGACAAGTAACTCCACCGTCAATTTCAATAACCATAAAAACAGACAGCACAAATTTCAGTTGAGCGCGCTTTCTCCTTGTTACAATAACAAAGCTTCTTCAGAACTAAAAAATCCTCCATAAAATAAAATAAATTTGAGATTTACCTACACCTTCGATGAAACAAGTATTAATTATTTAGATGTAACTTTATACAAGGACTCACATAATTTTTTACATTCAAAATTATTTAGAAAATCCACCTTTTCTAACACATATTTACATTTTCAAAGTGGACACCCTTTTTTTCAGAAAAAGGGTATAGTAAAGGGACAGTTGATAAGGGCATCAAGGATGACAAGTGAAGAGGGGATGTTTTTGGAGGAGGTCAAATTTATAAAGAAACTTTTTCTGGAAAGGGACTACCCGGATTCATTAATACAGACTTTAATTGAGGAAGTGACAGTTGGGAGAAAAAACAAATATTTTCCATTATTAGGACAGAAAGATGACACGATGGTTAATAAGAAGGAAAGAGAAAAGGAAAATTATAGCCAAGCTATGGTACACACTTTTTCGGACACTTCCAATATTGTGGAAAAAATTATTAATAAATATTGGCCAATTTTGAAAATGAACAACGACATTAGTAATTATATCCCTAATCACCCCACCTTCATTAGAAAAAGAGGAAAGAATTTAAAAGATTTATTAGAGACAAATGAACTAAACAAGTCACGGAATTCTAACAGTAAGAAAGGTACATACAAATGTGGGTCCTGCGGACAATGTGAACACATTTTAGATAGACAGGAGATTAATATTACATCTAGGAAATACAAGTTGGTTCCATCCAGACACTACAATTGTGGTACAAAAGGTATTGTATATATTGGAACATGTACGGCTTGTAATAGTTTTTATATAGGGAAATCTACACGTACCCTAAGAAAACGAATCTATGAACACTCATATGAAATAAAAAAAGGGAAGGAGTCTAATGCGTTCTACAAACATTCATTGACATGCAAAAATATGAATATTAAATTTGCGGTCATTGAGCAGGTAGTGATGGATCCTAGGGGGGGCAACTGGGAATCAAGGGTTGAATATAGGGAACTTTTTTGGCAACTAAAATTGGATGCCAGTAGACCCCCCCGGATTGAATGACAGCATTAGCATACAGAGTGTGTTGAGATTAAGACAGGCTAAATTATAAACATTTATAAATAATTTAAATATGGTCCTTGATGTATTTTCATTTATATTTTATGTGAGTTAGATATTTATTTGGCTGTTTTTTTGCCTGCCCTGATTTTAATTTTTACTGTGCAGAATACATATATTTTTAAACACGATACTAGTAATTTCAACAGTATAGTTAGGTTGAGTATTTAGGACTATGCATTACTTAGGGGAAATGTTTTACATGTATTATGTCCACTTAGTTAGAGGTGTCTATTCAGTAAAAAAGTATATCTTTATATACACACACATGCATTTTTTATTTTTCATTTGTCGGTAGGAAAACTTTTTGAACTTGTGTATTCTTGTATACCATTGCAAACATATACAATACACATTTTACATAATACTTTTTTTAACAGCATTTCAACTTGTATAGCAATGTATTGCTTTAAGATGAGCAGCAAATATAATTAGATGCAATTAGTGTATTGATTGCTTGTAATATATAAGAGGAAAGGTTATGGAGGATTTTTTAGTTCTGAAGAAGCTTTGTTATTGTAACAAGGAGAAAGCGCGCTCAACTGAAATTTGTGCTGTCTGTTTTTATGGTTATTGAAATCGACGGTGGAGTTACTTGTCTTTGAAATAAATTTGGAATACATTTCGTGAAGGTTCCTGGTTTCTGCCTTGATCTGTTTTTGTTTGTGGTTTGGTGTTTCAATTTTTGGATTTCTCTGTGGCCACAAAAACCCTGGTATAAAGTATCAGTTAGTTGGAATGGAGCCACACTTCCTGACCTCTTAGTGAAAAAATTCTGGACAAAGGTAAAACTAATGAAACAACAGAGGCACAAAATCAGGGACAGATTTCATATATTGCTAATACAAATTTAGAAAAGTTACTAGAATGATATTTGAAACTCAAATGTCTGTCATTATTTAGTGATTTCAGTCTTCAGTGATTTGCCAGAAGACCACAAATTTTATGAGGAGCAGACTAACTATATGAGGCAAAAAATTGGATAGTTGAAAGATATGAGTGGAACTCATGGCAACAGAGCAGGAAAATGACTTAGGAGTGTTGATCACACCTGGCTTAGAACTGCCAGGAACAGACTGAGAGGGCAGTGGTAGCAGCAAACAGAATGTTGAGGTAATCCTTAAGGAAGTAATGATTCCATTCTACTGAGCCCTGGCTAATCCACACTATAGGCACTGCATGCAACTCAGGGAAGGAAAAAGGGAAAGGGAGCTACTGGAAAGACTCCAGAGGAAAGCAGGGAGAAGAATCCCTGAGATGGAAGGAAATGGATATGAGCTCTTCTTACCAGATACAATAAGACATGTGAGGGTGAGAAATTGGTGCACAAGGTCATGCTAAGGAAATATGAAAGGGGACATCTTTAACAAGAAGGACCGAGAAGGGATAGGACACAGGCAGCAGTTTATAGAGACTAATTGCCCCCTGGATATATGAATGTACTCCTTTACAGAGAGACAGAGTTGTAGACCAATAGAATGACCTACCATAACAGTGGTGAAGAAGAAATCCACAGAGATATTCAGGAAGAAAAGAGATGGGGAAGAAAGGGGAATGTGAAGGTAGGGACAGAGGAAAAGAGTTAAGGCTAACAGCTATATTTCTTGTGGTATAAGGTTTGATTCCCTCAGCCTTCCTTTGCATATTGTATGATCTTGAGTAAACTGCTTAACCAGTTATTACTTCTGATTCATCCCTGAAAAAGAACTGTGTGTTCAGTGGTCCTACCTGTTTATGAAATGGATATTATTAGTAGTATTGGTACCAGTAATAGTAGTATTAGTAGAAGTAGTGGTAGCAGAGGGATAGCTGGCTCAACCAGCACCCCGTGCTGGTCCGATAAACTAACTCCCCACCCCCTCAGCTCTAAAACAAAAGACGTCTGCAATCAGGTGCCAATTATGTCCTGTCTCTGTGCCCTTCCTTCCTCTCATTTTGTTAAAAAAATTATACCAAACACGGAGTGATGCAGAGCTCAGGGTTTACTTTAAAAAACATATATTTTTGTTATGTTTTAATCTGTAGCAAACTGCTTGCTACAATGTAGCAAACAGTTGCTACAGTGTATACTCTACATGGAGCACTACAGCACTCAGGTTTTAATTTAAAAAAAATGTTTTAAACTATAGCAAATTACTTGCTACGACTGAGACCACACAAGGAGTGCTGCAGCTCTCAGGTTTGACCGCAAATACAATACCATCTTTTAATTAAAGAGCAATCGGGATCAGCCGATTACACATCCAACACTTTGTGCCCACTCTAGCTACTCTACTGAGTAGTAGTAGTAAATCTTCGTATCTCTTCTTGATGCACTTCCCATGTGAGTCACAGCAACTTCTGTGTCTGCACTTGCATCTCTAATTTCCTGGTTGAGTGGATGGAGTAGCATATGAAATCATTAGCCTACACCGCCACACTAATTATAGAAATACCAGGTCTCAGGTTTTAATTTCTGAACAACTCAAAAGTGTCATGTTGTAGAAAGGAAAATATCCTGATAGTCTTAAGATGTGACTTCTCTATGCTTCCCTCTTTAAGTCATGATTTAAAATTATTGCATCCTGCCCCTGTGAATTCCTGGTCTTGCCAGATTCTAATGTCAGGTTGGAAATAAGTGTAGTATAGAATGCCATTGAGGGCTGTTAACACCTCTGTTTTTCTGAGATTACTATATGCCATAAATGTTTATAAATTCAAGGTACACAAATGACTTTAGAGATATCTCAAAGGCAGTCAGATTTAATGCATTTTAGATCAGATATCTACATGGCTTTCAGGAAATACATATATATATATATATATATATATATATATATATATATATATATATAAAAGGAAAGGAGCAGTGAGCTGGCTTGTTCCGCAACTGGAGCTACAAATGGGATGTTTGTGCACTAACTTGATTTTTTACCAATGTTGTTGAGTTAACTGGCTCCATGATAGACAACAATAAGACATCAACTGCTATGTTATTGACACACATACCTGCAAACGCAAAATGGTGATATCACTCAAATGAGAATATTCAAAGTTTAAAAAGTCAGTAAAAAAAAATAACAGTAGCCATCACCACCACCACTTACATATGCTAAGTCCTAGGTCGCTGCATTTTAAAGAAAGGAGAAATCCACATGGTAGCACAATCTCAGACTTCCAGGACAGAAATGGTAATTGCACACAAATTATTGCACAGAAGACTGTTGATCACTAAGGTATCAATAACAAGTCTGATACCCAAATTAATCACTTGTTAAGAACTTGGTTTACAGTATACGGTTAAGATTTGTTGGACTGATATTGGGCTAAAGGTGTTTATATCTGTTAGCTTGCATTTCTTGTTGTGTTATCTCACAGACCATATGATGTAAAAGTGATTTAATTTGTATACTACATTGATTTAATTCCAAAGCTTCAAAGAGTGTGCAACATATAAAACTATATTTTATGGCATATTGTTAGTGGTACAGTGGCTATAGTTGCTGCCTCACAGTGCTGGATCTTTCATTTTGATTCTCAGCTGTGCCATCATTGGTGCAGAGCCTGATTGGCTTCCCTGTATCTTCATGGGGTTTTAATGGGTGCTTTGTTTTTTTTTTATCCCACATTCCATTCACATGCTATAAATTAACTGGTGATCCTTCCAATTGCCATTAGATGTGCTTTCATTGTGTGAGTGCAGTGTATCCTGCAGCAGACTGGCATCTTATCTAGCATTAGTTTCTTTGCCTTGTGCTCATTGAGTGTCCTACAGTAGAATGGTACTTTGTACAGGATAATTTTCTATGCCTTGTGGCTCATCTGTAACCCCAAACTTGATAAAATAAGTATGAGAGTAGGATGAATAAAATGAAAGAACTTGTTAGACTTATTATTTAACTTTTACTATAACTCTTGGATCAGGTGCATATTAAGAACTTGGTTTATATTTAATATTATAGATTTACAGCAGTTATGGATGTTGATTTTCAGTTCTTATTCTGGGCTATTGCAAATCATACATTGATTCAGATGTACAGCCTCTGCAAATTTGATTTCTGATTTATAGTTAGCCCACACCATTTTTAAAAACATTTTAGACCTATTATTTGCTATTATACTGACATTTTCATATTCTTAACTTCTCAAGTGCATACTGCCTATTTTACCTTTATTCTTTAACTTTTGAATTGATTGTTTAAGGTAAGAACTCTTATAATTCCTCAATATGTATGGTGTGACATGTAACAGCATCGTAGCATTCTCTCACTGTTTTGTTGTTATTACTGTAAAGCTTGGTAGCATTATCAGTTAACATGTCTTTAGCATAGTCATGTGGGATATTATTGCTCTAACTTTGCAAAGTATTTGTAGGTTGTGCTATAAATGATTGAATAGCACGTCTGAGGCCACAAATTGAAAAACAAATTACAGAAGCCTCAACGTGATTAAAAAAAAACAGCAAATTATTAGCATTTTTGTATGAGAGGCAAGGGCCCTTGTACTCCTCATAGCCACATTACTTAAATACAATAATTGTAATTACATGACTGCAGATAAAATTGAAAAATCTTGACTGATGACTTGTTTCACTTTGCATCAGTACTGGCACACTAAAAGAAATCTCACTGACTGGTACAGATGACGGTAACAAATGATGAAGATGTGATAGCAGTGCCATAACTAGGGTGGGGCAAAGAGAGTTGCTGATCACAATTCAAGCTATCAAGGGATGCATTTAGCAGTGCAGGAGAGCAGCTGATTGGGCACAATCAAAATGCTAGGCTCCATTTCAAAACTGTGGCAGAAATTGGAGCTGTTAAAATTAATGTGTTTAATAGCCTAACTGTAGTATGGTGCTTGTATAAAGCTCCTTGCTCCTTGGGTGGCACAGTGGTGCAGCGGTTAACGTTGTCGCCTCACAGCAAGAGGTTCTCCGGTTCGATTCTCAGCTGGGGTGCCTTCTGTGTGGAGTTCACATGGGTTTCCTCCCACATTCCAAAGACATGCATCTGGAGCATTTCTCCCCGGGCCTCCGCTGAAAACAGGCTCTGTGGAACCTAGTCGGACATTCCCGGTCAACAAAATGTTAAATAAATAAAAATAAATCCTTGCTAAAGTTCAGAATATTTTTTGGGCTTCAACTTTGGAGGACTCCTTTTTTGGTTCTTAACTGTGTGTTGAGGAAGGTGCCAGCCTGGGGACTGCCCATGTCAACAAATGATCTAGCTATGGTTCTCAGTGACAGAGCCAGAGGAAGGCATACAGCAGCCAACATCAAAAGGAGCACAGGAGGTAAGTGGGCAGATAGGAACACCACTAGAGAGAGGCAGAGAGCAGAAGAGGCTAAACAGTGGAGACGTCTTGTAGAAGGAGAACAGGTGGGATGTGGAGGGAAGGAAGGAATGAAGTAGGCATCCAACACAGATCGTGGGAGGTGCCTGGAGAAGTGCAGTTGATGGGGAAAATATTTCAGAGCTAAGTGCTAATGACATAAGGGAAAAAACTGAAGGAAATTAGATATAGTGTACTGAGAGAGAAGAAGGTTGGCGATTGTTGTGACTGTTTTCTGTCTTCTATCTAACACAATCAGCAAGTGACATTGGTACATTCAGCTCCAAAATACCCACTAAAGTATCTTAAAAGCACCTAGAAAGGAAGTGCAGTGGTGCAGCGGTAGCGTCGCCTCACAGCAAGAGGTTCTCCGGTTTGATTCTCGGCTGTGGTGCCTTCTGTGTGGAGTCTGCATGTCCACCCAGTGTTCATGTGGGTTTCCATTGGATGCTTCTGAGCGTTTCTCCCTGGGACTCTGGTGAAAATTGGCTCCAAGTCGGACTTTCCTGGTAAACAAATAATAAATAAAATAAATAAATAATAAAGCAGTGACTCCTTTCCTGTGAACAGAAGTGAACCCCCTGAACAATGAATAAGTAGAATGTCACTGAGTTGTGCTACCTGAACTTCAGAGCACCACCTTAAACAACTTAAAGGCAGCTAGAAGAGGATCTATAGCTCCTGTCCTGTGGTAAGAAGTACACCCCCCAATCATCTGACAAGTACAGTGGTTCCAGCTTGACTCAGCTGAGCTCCTGAATATTGCTGAAAATATCTTAAAACCACCTAAAAAGGAAAGAGTAGTTTGTGTCCTTTGGTTAGAATTGGACCCCCCCCCCCAACACCTAGCAAGTACAATGGTTGTGGACTGTGCTAATACAAATTCCCAAATGCCTCCTAAAATACCTTAAAGTCACTTAGAAGGGAATGGTAGCTGCTGTCATGTGTGTGGACAGAAGTGGAGTCCCCTCAAACATCCAACAAATTTAATGGCTCAGATTTGTGTTAGCCAAGTTGTGCCACATTAGGCAAGGACTGTATGAATTTACTGCATAAGGAAAAATGTTATCGAGGGAAGTAACCATGAACAACCTGCTCATGAACTTTATTCAAGCAAGACTTTATTTCATACTCTGTAGTACTTACTCCTGTTACCGCATTAAATGGACTTCTGACAGCTTGCTGTGTTTGTCCCTCCCTTCTGGTGCTCAGTTTCACTCTAACAGGCACCCCAATAAAATACAGTGTGGTACATTTCTAGCACCTTTGGAACTGTTATCCTGAAAAAGCATTCATGGATAGGCAATAAAGTATTATTTACAGTTTTCACACAGGCAGACATTGGAGTGTCTTAACTTCTTAGTACATTACTGGTTAGGAGCCCAATTTACCGATTGTCACCTCCTTACATGGCAGGTGGGAAATGATTTTACTTTGAACTTCTCTTATAGTATATTACCAGTTCACATATGCATGATAAACAAGCACTAAGTCTTGGGTATGTGTTCTTCCCATAAACACTACCTGGCCCTCTACCTAAATTATTCCACTGTCATTCCTTCCAAACACACTGTTTCCTCCCTTCTGTCTAACACACTCAGCAAGTGGCAGTAGTCCGTCAAATATGAATTAGCTTCATGCATCACTTGTTAGCAAGCATTGCAACAATTGCTGGCAGAAAGGTAAACTGCAATATTATGACTTTTTATATGGTTTCTTATGATAATTTACAAATCCAGCAGCCAACTACCTTAATGACTCATCATGTAGTATTACACATTGTGAACATGCATATTAAAATAGATATTACATAGAGCTAAAATATTCAGATTTAGATGTATCAGTGTTCTTAAATACCTTAAAGACACCTAAAAGGATGGTGGTACCTCCTGTCCCACAGTCAGAAGTGGAATCTCCCTCTCAAACATCCATGAAATACAATTACTCTGGGCTGTGTTACCTCACTTGACAAACACTATTTAAAGTTACTGCATAAGGAAAACATTACTTGAGGGAAATAAACATGAACATTTTCAGTGTGGAAAGTAAGGGTTACAGGAGAATTACTTAGTTTCGTATAATGTATTCATTCCTGCTGGTGAATAGACCTAGAGCAGGGAGGTACATTGACATATCACTGTCACATACTTCCTTACTGTATCAGCGATTGGGAGCCTAATTTACTGCAAATGTGCACACTGATTGTCTCCCATCGACACAAAAAGTGCCACTCACTTTCTTTCCCCTGCCCCCATTCCCTAGCTATCCCATTCCTCTCTACATTTGTAGATGCATTTCCCTGCCTACCATAATATTAACTGCTCTTATCTCTTAAAAGAACACACCACACAAACATAAACCTAAATCAACAACATCACTTGCGCACATCAGCTCTCTTTAACACATTTACAACCATAACCACTCCAAACTTTAAGAACGTTTCCTTTTCTTTACGAGTTAAGCTTGTGGTGTCACAACACATTTGTAAACCATTGCCATCTCTCAACACATATGAAACAAATCACCCAGAGTAATAGATATTGGAACTCTAAATACATAATAATAAAAAACACATTTCTAAGCTAGAATTAGGTTCTACAACAGTACTTCCTATACTCTCTCATAACATGTACTGTTAAAGATAAGCTCCGCTCCAGCTTCAAATACAGTATAACAACCAGAAAAAGGTCCCTTACATACTAAAAAGTACCTCACTCTAGACATGATAAATCTTAACAATTTTATGTTAACCATTCTATCCTTCGTTCTTCAAAACACATCCTACAAAACTACAGCCTCTGATTCTGTATATTCAGACTCATTAAGCCTTCCTCCAACATTTCATCAGACAACCATACTAAACATACACATCCTAATGCAGCACTTACAAACTCACAGTAATCCTACCCACACCTTCATTTCCACTGCTCGCTTCACACTCCCCAGTGCACATACTGTCAAGCAAACAACGCAAACTCTCCCACTCAAAAATATCTCATATTCATTATAATAGGTTCATAGGTGTGTACTAGGTAATGGCCCTGGGGCCTTTACAAGCCTAGCCATAGGATTACCCTGGCATATTGCCACCAGACCTTAGTTCCCAGTGCCTCTGTCAAGTAGAGCCATTGGAGTTATCCCCGGGGTGAATTTTCTGTTGAAGAGGTTCAGCGAGGTGGTCTGCTTGACATGTATGGGAAGTCTATTCCATAGCAAGGGCAGTCTCTGGGTTATAAACCTGTCCCTCCAGTACATTCTGTTGATTGTGGTAATGAGGATGAGGTCACTGGAGCGTGTGGTGCAGAGTGATTGGGATTTCTTTAGATGCAGCATTTCTAACAGAACTGGGTCAGACATGGCTTTGTAAGTCAAGCAGAGATCGCCTCTAAGTAGGCGATATGAGACAGAGAATAGTTAGAGTTTTTTGAGTCTGTCCATATAAGACAAGTGTTTAAGGCCTAGGATCCTCTTTGTGAGGTACTTTTGCAGCCTCTTCAGCTGTTGCAGGTGTCTAGTGAGGTACATGCCAAATGGGGCACTGTACTAGATGATTGGCCTAATGAGGGAAGAGTAGAGGATGACAATGACCTCTTTCTTCCTGGATGCAAACCCTTAGTAATGAGTTGTGCCACATAGAAGGACTTTCTGACCACAGTGGTAACGTAGTGATCAAAAGAGAGGTTGCTGTCAACCTGTGTTCCCAGATCTCTTATAACTCCTTCTGTGTTCAGTGGACTACCATCAATGTGGTAATTCATGGGAACCAGGTTTTTCCCAAAGGGGATAACGACACATTTTTGGTTCTGACACCAGTCGTTGCTTTCAGTACTATTTAAGGCTCTCCCAACATCTAAACATTCTTCTGTTTCAGTGTTGCTTTCAAGGAAAAACAAGGCTACCATTTCAAGCTTTTCACATAGGTAATTACAGAGAATTTACTCCTTGAAGTCCCTCCCCCTCTTCCAGGACATAAACAAAAAGATTTTGAAAGCTCACTTGTTATGGGACAGGTCTCACACTAAAAGAAAAGGAACAACAAGGCTACCATTTCAAGCTTTTCACATGTGTGAATACTGTTTTATACATAATCGGAGATTAGAGCATTTTTTTCTCTAATTCTACGGTGTGCACAACAGTTAGGTCTCCCAAAATTGACCCCAGTCTAAACTCCGGTCAATATCTGGTTATAGTAAATTCCTCATAGTTATGACTGCATGGCTCTGCCTGCCTATATTTCAGCCTACTAATATTTTACAGTAACATATTTATCCCAGTTAAATAATTGCTGCAAACATATTAAAATACCTACCCAACCCTATTAATTAGGTTTAGTGCACAGTCACCCCCACAAGTGTATCATTGATAACCCAACTCAGTAAAGTTAAATGCTTGATTCCACATACCTTTCCTTAGTCCTCCGCTGATAGTTTTCATTCTCAGTCCTGCAGGGGCAAGCAAGCCCACTCCGTTCACTCTGCTCACTCCGCTCCCCTACCCTGCCCCAAATCCCCCCCCCCCACTGTCTCTAACTTTATACATCACAGGCCACTCCTTTCAACCTCCTCGTAGGCTCTAAGCCCCCCCCCCTGACTTCTTCACATCTCATACACATCCCACACCCAAAACAACTAAAACCCTCCTACATCTCACATCATGCACACTCTACTATTAACAACATCCCTAACCTTCTTTAATCTACTTACTCTCTACCACCTTACTTCTCACAACACCACACTACATCAACTTACCCCAACAAAAACTATAGCATACATATACCATAACGTATCCCAAAATAGTTACTCTGATATTTCACCATCATTCTTCATTCACAGAGACACCACCACTTTCAAGACCAAACTGCATTTTAATACACCTAAAATCAAACAATTATACATCTCTTATGCATACTCCACACTTAAATACAATTCATCCACAATCCAAACCACTATCTTCACATTATTATGCCAAAGTGGAGGTATTCATCCAAACCCTGGACCCTCTCCCACCCAGCATATTAACAACTCTACATCACTCTAAGTGAAAACACCAAAATACGTTTGCATCGTGTCATTAAGTATCTGTAGTATCTGCAACAAAGTAGCAGACTTCCATGCATGGCCTACACAGTATACACCTGATATAGTTGCTCTAACAGAACCCTGGCTCAAACCCCAAATATCTGACTCAGAAATACTTCCCCCTGGATATCAAATATTAAGAAAAGATAGACTTCATAAGAAAGGGGGAGGCCTGGCATTAATATATCGTAACCACTTAAACATAGTACCCCACCCAAAAACCATTCCCACTTTCAATAATATGGAAAGCCTATTAGCATAATTATTTTTCAACAACCAGAAACAAATATCTATTGCCATCATCTATATTCCTCCAGGTTCCAATATCCCAACACTGGAAGACTTCCTATCATTGTCTAACCACTACATCTCAAATGAAACCATCATCCTGTTCAAATTTACACAAATTATACAAACCCCAAAACACACAACAAACAATCACCCTGAATTGGACTGGATATTAGTATTCTACCACAATACTACTGCAATCCCAAAACCCTTCCCAACACCCTAAGTGACCACTTACCAGCCCTGATACACAGACTATCAACCTCCACTCCAAGCATTCATTCATATAAATATACCAGAAATCTAGCTAGTTTTAGCCAGTCTCACTTTTGCAACCTATTACAAACATTAAACTGGAACCCATTGAAATATCTTCCCTTGGATAAAGCAGTACATTATTTCAATACTGTCTTCCTAGATACCCTTAACTCCATAGCCCCCATAAGAAAAAAGAGAGTTAAACATAACCATGCTCCTTGGCTATCTAAATCAACCAAACAACTACTGATATAGTCTTCTAGACTGTCCACATGAGATTTGTTGATTGCCATACACTCTAAAGGGAAGAAGAGGATTAGCTATGTATCATCAGCCTAACAGTACCAACGCCGTTCCCTTCAAGTAATCAGTTTGCTCAGAGACAGCAGATTTATAGTCAATAACAAGAGTTCCAAGGTGGAATCATGTGGGAAGCTACAGCCTAGATGATTGAAAATAGAGGAGTTAACATCAGACACCACCCTGTGAGTATCCTGTGAAAGGTAGGAGATGGCCATTTGTAGATCATTCATCATCCTAATGAGGATGGTATTAGTCATATCTTTTCAAACTTTTAGCACAAGACATCTGGGCAAAGCCTAAAATAATGTGGGGACAAAGGCCCAAATATAGGGGCAGATTTTAAATATTGCTCTGATAAACTTAAAAAAGTTGCCAGAGTAGCAGGATTTGTGTTGAAATGCATTTTCTGAAAGATATGAAGTCTGAAAATCAAACGTATATCATAATTTAGTGACTTCAGTCCTCAGTGACTTGCCTGAAAACCACAAATTTTAATAGGAACAGACAAAAATATGAGACAAAAATCTGGACAGTTGAGAGTAATGCTCTTAGTGCTTTGGTCAGTAAATTTTATCAGCTATTAGAAATTTTTGAAAATATAACACTGCCCATTCAAGTGCACTCTGAGCTCAGATTTAAATCCAGCTACTGGATTATTTCCTGAAAAAACATAGTTATCCTGAAACAGTTGAACACCTGCAAGAAATATTATTCCTTCTCACATTTTAGGTAACTAGCAACTGTCTTTCAATGAAATATTATTAACTAACACACACACACACACACACACACACACACACACACACACACACACACACACACACACACACACACACACACATACCACAGCAGTAGCAGCATACATCTCCACAATACCTCTCACATTTCACTGCAAGCCCTATGTATCTAATGCACTTCTTTATTCATAGAAAGACTCTTCCTCAATCCTTTTGGTAATCTATAAAACTTTGCATTTTTGTAGAATTTGTTTCTTGTTATAGTCAAGCTTCCCAGGTAGCAAATATGCATGGATGCAGTTCACTTTGTCAAGCACTCTTTTCCTTGACAAGGTCAGCTGTGGTGTTTTTTACTGAATGCTCATTTTTTGAATGCTTATTTTCTTGACAGAGGTAGGTGGGTTGGTGCTAGAATGGAACTGCATGTGCGAATGTTTGTACGTTAGGGTTAGAGTATGGGCTGGGTAAGGGGCTAGCCTTAGTGTTGTGCATCTTTGTTTCTGTGTGGGAAGTTTGTCCCAGTGACCTGTGCTGTTGTACTGTTAGCAAAAGGGTATATATATGTGTGATATCCCTAATGCCATCCCTACCTTCCACAAAAACTCTTTCCCTAACAGTGCCACTATTCAGACAAATTGTCTGATGGTATTGTCAGGTTTTTGTCTTCTTATTTGTTTTATTTGTTTTCTTAAGTTTTTATTTAAACTGATAGCAAATGGAGATTGGTTGCCTTTCTTTTGCAATGGGTTTATTGTGGTGTGTGTGTGTGTCTGGTTTGTGTTTTTTGTCACTGTTGTGTATTTGGGGTTGGGATGAGTTCATGTTATTTTTTGTCAAGATTTTGCTGTTTGGTATTTATTGCATTAGAAGTAGTGAATATATATGTATGTGTGTGTGCATGTATATATATATATATATATATATATATATATATATATATATATATATATATATATATATATATGGCATTACATCATATAGTCAAATGTTTTTAATATTGAATGTCTTTGTTCATCATATGATTATTTCTGCTAGTATTACTTTGTGGGAGGTCGCAAGACAGTGGGGACTGGGACTTTGCCCTTTCCCCATTGCTGTGAGATCTTGGAGTTGGTATATATAATTAGCGGGGGGGGGGGGGAACAATAGTTATGTGTTTTATTTATGTATTCATTTTTTTATTTTTCAGTTTGTTTGAGTTTCAGTCCTCTGGAATCAATGTTTTGATGCTTGACTTTTTAGTACTTCAACATTTTGAAGTACATCTCTGTATACATATATACATATATATATATATATATATATATATATATATGTGTGTGTGTGTGTGTGTGTATATATATATATATATATATATATATATATATATATATATATATATATATATCTTAATGGATCTACTTTACTTACCTGAATGCCCACATCACTGACTTCCACTTTACAGAGACGAATACACTGACAAACCAGAAGATCGACATCTGAAACACCGACTTCCATCTCAAGGTAAGTAACCGCTTGGCCATCCTGGAAAAAAAAAATTAATCCCCCCCTCCACTCCTCTAACTAAATATACCAACTCTGAGATTGCACTACCGTGGGGGTAAGGGGAAAAGTTCAACAGGATGGCCAAACTTTACTTACCTTGAGTGGAATGTTAGTGTTCCGGAAGTCAGTCTTCTGGTTTGTCGGCGTATTCGTCTTGATAAAGTGGAAGTCGGTGATGTGAGCATTTGGGAAAGTGAAGTAGACCCATATATATATATATATATATATATATATATATATATATATATATATATATATATATATATATATATATATATGTGTGTGTGTGCAGTAAAGCATTGATTATCCGAACATCAGTTATCTGAAATGTCAATTATACAGTTGTATCTGTACATGCGTCTTTCCTACCGCATGGAATTTAATGTTCACAGAAGGTAATTTAACATAAATTCTGTGAAGTGGGCAGCAGCTAAACTTCTGCATCAGTTAAAGTGTTACTTTGCTCAGGTTCAAACCCTGTACCTTGGGTAAAAGAAACAAGAGCCTGAATTCTCTACCTGTACCACCACTTGTGTTTCAAGGAGGAGGGAAAGGCTTAGAATGTCCGTGGGGAGATTGCTGATTTAAATGTAGAAAAGTAATGGTGACAAGACTGAGTCCTGAGAAACTGCTTTTTGTAAGGCTGTTTGGGGGATAGGTAGACACCCTATTTTAACAAACAGTACATTGGAAGAAAAAGGTTTGTAATGACCATTCAGAGGCTTTGTTTCACTAAATAATGACAACCATTTAGATTTCAATCTTTCTATCTTTCAGGAATGCATGGTAACACAAAACATTTTATTCTAGCAACTTTCTAAGATTATACAAGCAATATTTAAAATGTGCCCCTGGTTTTGGGCCTTTGTCTCTCTCCCCCTCACCCCCATACATTTTTCCAGATTTCTTGCGCTACGAAGTTGAGGGATATGGTCAAGTGCATTTTACAAGAAAGTGAGTGTCAAGTGCATTTTACAAGGGGCTGAGAGCTTATGGGAAAGAGAAGTTTAGTGTTGCTTATGCCAAGTCTGTTTACAGTGTGCAACTGTTGTGTAGCAAATGATATCACTATTATGCTAAAATATTTAAAAGCGTTGTTAGTAGCACAACAGGTAGTATACTTGCTTTTGATGCAGAAAGCTGTGTGTTCTGCTCCCACAGTATGTAGATGGATTACTGCTACTGTATTGTGTTGTACTTTAAAGGGGGTGGATGCTGCAGCCCTTAGTTATAGATCTGTTTAATGTGGAATTATTCAGATGACTTTTACTTCTGTAGAGAATGTGCATTGACTGATATTGGTGGATTGTAATGACAAACGTTTGAGTAGACTTTTATTGACAAAATGTTCTGAATTGCTCAGTTTTGTCATTCTTGGTTCATATATTTTGTTTCATTGCTTACTGGAAAAATGTTCATAGGTTCATAGGTTCATAGGTTCATACTAGGCTATCTGCCCAAGGGCATTTATAAGCCTAGCCCATAGTTATGTGGCTTTCGCCACCCCTTTAGTTTGAATAAAACTATGCCTATTATTTTGCTGTGCCTCTGTCAAGCAGTGACACTGAAGTAATCCCTGGGGTATTATTGCGATCTCCCATCCATTGGTCAAGATTCCTCTTGAACAAGGCCAGCGAGGTGCTCTGCCTCACATGTACCGGGATTTTGTTCCACAGCATAGGGAGTCTCTGGGTGATGAATTTGTCCCTCCAGCACATTCTATTAATAACCGTGTCAAGGTTTAAGTCTCCCGCCCTTGTGGTTCTGAGGGATCTAGATTTTTTGAGGTGAAGCATATTCATCAAATCTGGGTTTGACATGGCCTTATATGTCAGGCACAGGTCACCTCTGAGCAAGCGGTACGAGACTGAATAGAGCTGGAGTTCTTTCAGTCGAGCAGCATAAGACATATTTTTGAGACCCTTTATCCTTTTGGTGAGGAACTTTTGGGGCCTTTCCAGCTGCTGCAGGTGTCGGGTCAGATACATTCCGAATGGGGCATTGTACTCAATCATAGGTCTAATGAGTGATGAGTACAGGGGGACGATGACCTCCCTTGATCTAGATGTGAATCCCTTCATGATCAGGTGGGCAATGTAGAAGGTTTTCCTAACTACTTTAGCAACATGAGTGTCAAAGCGAAGGCTACTGTCAACCTGGGTCCCCAGATCCCTGATGACTTCTTCTGTGCTCAGTGGATTGCCACCTATATGGTAGCTAGGGGTAACCTTGTTTTTCCCGAAGGGTATGACTATGCATTTCTTGGCGTTTAACTTTAGGCCATGGCTCTGGCACCAGTTATCCGTTTCTGTGAGGCCCTTCTGAAGGATATCTGTGTCAGATGTGTTTTCGACTATGGCGCCCAGTTTGCAGTCATCTGCTAACTTTGTCAGCCATAACCCTCCTGTGTTTGCTTGTACTTCAGAAAAGTAGATGCTGAACAAGAGTGGACCCAGGACTGAGCCCTGTGGGACACCACTTGTGACAGGCATTAAGTCTGACATGGCTCCAGCAACTCTGACCCTGTGGGTTCTGTCACTTAGCCAGTTTGCAACCCATCTTGTGATGTATGGGTTTACATTCAAGCTGATGAGTTTTTTGATGATACCTGAGTGGGGTATTGTGTCGAAGGCCTTTGCCAGGTCGAGGTAGACTGTATGGACTGCCTTTCCCTCATCAATGGCCTTGGTGACTGTCTCGAAAAAGTCAACCAAGTTTAAAAGGCATGATCTGCCTTTGACAAAGCCAAACTGGGTTTGATCCAAAGTCTGCAAGTTCCCTATGTCTTTATTTATGAGTTCCATTATGATCCTCTCCATGGCTTTGCAGATAAGGCTTGTCAAGGTAATGGGATGGTAATTACCAGGGTCGGTGGAGGCACCGCCCTTGTGAAGTGGGACCACAGTCGCCGTGTGCCACTCCTTGGGTACGTATCCTGAGGTGAGGCTAAGATTAAACAGCTGTCCTAACTGCATGTTTAATTCCTCATTGAGTTCGTGGAGCACACAGCCGGGGACACCATCCGGTCCCATGGATGCTGTGTTTTTTGCCTTGGAGAGAGCAGTTCTCACCTGGGCGTTGGAGATGTTTGGGGGGCTACAATCCTCTGGTATAGATATCTCTCCTTTTGGGGAGGGGGGGGAGAAGTTTGCACTGAACCTGTCAGCCAGTATGTTGGCAATGTGTGTAGGTTCAGTAATCTTCACATCATTTTGAACTAATTCTGAGCATATCTGGGAGTTTCCTCCTAGGTTTCTAACATAGCTAAAGAAGGCCTTATGATTGTCTTTTGAGTCCTTGGCGATTTTTCTCTCAGAATTTGCCTTGGATGATTTTATGAGAGCTCTTAGTTTTTTACTTATAATGATCAAAGGTGTCTTACCTTTCAAGGATTTTGCTCTATCTTGTAGTAGCTTCCTCCTTTTGTTGTAGAGCTTGTTTATGGCTGGGGTCCACCAGACTGGACGCTTGCCTTTGGTACAAAGAGTCTTAGTTTTGTTTGGGATTGCCTGATCCATGCAGTCCTGTAGGTGCTGGTAGAAGGCATTTGTAAGTGATTCAGCGGTTTGAGTAATGTTTACCACTGCCTCAGGGGCCTTAAAGGAGACCACGCTAGTTTTTAGAAGTGTGAAGTCGGCTTTTGAGAAGTTTTTCACTGTGGTCAAAACTACAAATTTAATGTTCATCAAAAACATTTAGGTTCATAAGTTCATAGATTGGTACTAGGCTATCGGCTCTAGGGCCTATACAAGCCTAGCCATAACAATTCTCTGGATATTTCTTCCCACAATATTTACTTCCCTTATTTTTAGAAGTTTTTTTATCCGGTTCAATTATATGTTTGATTTTCCGAACAGTTTGATTCTCCAAACTACCCTAGGTCCCAATTAGTTTGGATAATCAACTCTCTACTGTATATATAATGATGTCACATGGGTTGTTGAGTGTTTAATTAGTCAAATATGTTTAATACTGATGGAAGCATTCGAACAGTGTATGACTGCAAAGTGTCAGTATTACTTTGTGGGAGATCATGGCATAGTGGACTATTGGAATTTGTCCTTTCCCTGTTGTAAAACAATTTCACAGTTGGTGTTTATAAGTAGCAGGAGGTTTGGAGGAGATGCAGGAGATTTGTCCCCTTGCAAAACACTTAACATGTTAGTTTGTGAATTTTAGTAAATTGACTTTCAATCTTTGGACTTGAATTTTTTTTGTATTCAAACATTTGACTGTTTGATCATATAATGTACATTCCTCTATAAGAATTTTACATTTTTTGTAGAAATTGTTTTTTTATATAGCCAAGCTTCTCAGATAACAAATATGTATGAGTCTAAATTGTTTTAAACATGCATACAACCAAAGATCTGTGTGTGCGTGTGTTTGTGTGTGTGTGTGTGTGTGTGTGTGTGTGTGTGTGTGTGTCTTGCGCACTCTTGCACTTGCTGTGTTATGAGGGATCGAATCTGTATTCTAATTTAGTGCAATGAGGTATGTGAAACAGTGATGACATGTATGTGAAATGTGGACTCAGCTTATGCTAAGGAAGGCCATAAAGCTGCACACAACAACATTCAGAAATATTTTCTAGTGACCTAATGGTGATAGTGGTCCTTCAGAAAAAAATGTAAATGTTTTGTTTAAATGTCATAGTACAGAAAAAAAAAAGAAAAGAGATCATAATATTTCTAGAGTACATGGCAACCATCAACAGGAATAGAATAATAAAATTCATAGAAAGCTATGTTAGGAATTCATATCCCAAAAGTATGTTGCTATCAAGCCACAGACACACACACACACACACACACACACACACACACACACACGTGTATGTATATGTGTGTCTATATATAATGCCAAGTAAAAAGCATGAGGAGGATTCATGCAAACGCTTTCACACGGAATTAAACTGGGAAATCAGAACACTGCTATAGCTTTTTAACTTTTAGAGAGACAGCTTGGGCTGAGATTCCACACTTGGTTTTCAGCTAAGAACACCTGACTTCTGGCCAGACTGTGATGGATGCTGCTTTGAAAAGTGTTCATATTTATCTGCTGGGTTGAAGGAAGAAATGTAGAATTGGCATGCTTGCCTTACGATTTGTCTGCAATGTTTAGAATGTCTCAAAGCACCATGCTTATGGTCTGTGACATGTGACATGCTTAGCCTGTTTTGCAGTGTGTATCTTTATGTTTGATGCATCATTCCAAGATACAAATACTAGAATAGCTCGTGACTGTGATCAAGTCTCCGTATGTTGTGTAAACTAAGACAGCCGTATGAGTAATTTTCCTTTGAAGTTACCTAATCGTAATGAGTTCTGTCATGGAGTGTTTGAAGAAGGAGCAGCTGTCTTTTAACTAAGCATGTTCATGTGTGGGGACACTGCACAATCCATGACTGCACTTTCCAGTGAGACACATTTTTTCTTTTTTTTTTTAATTTGTGCTGCAGCCTGGTGGAATATTGCAGCTGTTAAAAGTAATCGGGTAACAAGTGAAATTTATGTTTGCAGCACTTACTCTCTTTCCAGAACAATACGAAAGACTGATAATCAGAGGAGTCCTATTGATGAATTGTCCTCCAGCTACCAGATGAAAAACTTTGCTTAAAAAGGGCATTTTGGCAATCCACACTAATCGGTGATGTAGAAGAAATATGTATTGAAAGGACAGACCTTCCCATAGGCTCTTTATAGGCAGCATACCCCTCAACCTCTTACTGCAAGAAATCTGGACCAAGCCTGACAAAATGGGGGGAGGCAAAGCCCCAAAAATAGGGACATTCTAAATATTGCTCTTATAAACAGGGATTGTGTTAACATTCATTTTATGAAGGATTTGAAGTATGAAACTCAAATGTATGTCATTATATAGTGACTTCAGTCCTCAGATCATCCCAGCGATTTGCCAGAAAACTACAAATTTTTTGAGGAACAGATAAAAAATATGAGGTAAAAATCTGGACATTCTGTGGAAATCTGGACAGTTAAGAGATATATTAGGCAGTCTTGTTGAAGAATGAGTACTAAACTGCTGCCATTAAAATCCTGCTCTACACCTGAGCATGGAAGGAATGATTATAGCAATAACCCACACCTGGGTGTGGGTAATGCTGGATTTACCCACGGTTGGCGTGGTTTGGTCCCGAGGGCAAAGCCCGAGGGACCAAACAAAGCCAACCATGGGTAAATACAGCATTACCCACCAGAAGTGGTTATTGCTATTATACCATGACATTATTTAAGAAAAGAAACTATTACTTTTCTTAAATAATGGCATAGTATAATGCCTGTTTACTGCCCTTCCGCAGATGTCTGGCATCCGGCAGTTCTGATGTACTGCGCCTCGCGGTACATCAGAGTTGTGAGCAAACGGAGAAAGCAAGATCTCCGTTGCTTTTTACTGTTTTCGCTATGTTAAATGGGTTTAACATGGCGAGACAGTTAAAATAAGCAACGGAGATGTCCGTTGCTTATTTTAAACTGTCTCGCTATGTTAAACCCATTTAACATAGCTAACAGTAAAAAGCAACGGAGATCTTGCTTTCTCTGTTGCTTTTTTTATAAAACCTGTCTCGCTATGTTAAATGGGTTTAGCATAGCGAGACAGCTTTAAAATAAGCAACGGAGATCTCCGTTTTATTTTAAAGCTGTCTCACTATGTTAAACCCATTTAACATAGCGAGACAGTGTTTTAAAGTAGAGTTATACTAATGGAAAAAGTCCGCGACGGACCTTTTTCCATTAGTATAACTCGATTTACAATGTGCACGCTGGCCAATCAGCGTGCACGTTTGGGGGGGTCATGGTATAATATGCATTTTACAGCAGAAAGAATGTACTGGACTATAGAATTCTTAAAACCAACAGAAAAGCTGCAACATGCCCTCATCTCGTCTTACCGCATTTCATTGGCTCATACTAGTGAGCAGGAGAAGATCAAGCTTGAGTTAAGCACACTTTCATATCTTCCTGCCTGCAGTGTGTGCAGTGCAATACCGAGATATATTAACCCATGCTTTTCTATCTTAATTTTAAAATCTGCAACATCTTGGGCAGGGCTACCTTTCACTGGAGAGCCTTTTGAAAGTTTGTGTATTCTACCATAATTACATATACAATCTGTTACATTTGCTTTACTTGTATAAACAACTAAGTGCCAAATATGGTGTAAGGTCAACCTGCTAGTTTTACCTCTTTTGCTAGCCTTTTAGCACTAGGTCTCCTAAGGCTGTGTACCAACTGCCTTATACTCACAGGTAATGAACTTATTCTCACCACTAATAATTCCATCTGTGAAAGGAGTAAATACCAGATTGCTTTGATGGTATTCCTCTCACTTTGAAAGTTGCCCTATGAGCTTCATACACCTCCACCACAATTCTTCACCAACCGTGCCAAAATGTCTTATGCTGAGGCTGTAAAAGTCTCTCACAAAGCCTCCTGAAAATAAGAATATTAAATATCAAGCTACTCATCCACCTCATACTTACGTACCACAAAGAGTAACCATAAGCAGAAATAGTCCAGAGCTACCATTCTGAACCACAGCAGTAACAGAAATGTGTTAGTGATATGTGACTCTGTTGTCAGGTACACTGAATCATCACTTAAAGGGCCGAACAATCAGAAGGTTACCCTGAGTTGTCTTTCAGACACCAGGATTTCTGACATTACAAGAATCCTAAGGACCCTAACTCCTGAAAAAAATATAACTACAACATGGTAGTAGTACCTGCAAGAGCAAATGACTTGAGATATAAAGCTCTGAGGGACATGCAGAGACATGTCAGAAATGTTCATGCATGTGGGACAAATGCAGGTAAGACACTGGTGCTGAGTAGAATCCTTCATTCACACTGAATGACTCCTACATACTCAGAAAAAGATAATTGGTCTCAGTAATTATTTAAACTGCTGGTGTCATTTCAGGGGGATCCAGTATGTGTCAGCATGTGGCATGTTCAACTGTTCAGCTTGTTCAGCTAAGAATGGCCTGCATCTTTCATTCCAAGGCTTCCATATACTGTCTGAAGCCTCTGCTGCCCCCAGTGACGTTTATTAGGCAGAGTCCAGTTGCTGGACCTTCCAAAATGACTGACATATCGGTCCCTAAACGAGATGTCATTAAGGTGGTTCTCCTCAATGTCAGAGGAATAAACAGCCAATTGCCTTCTTTTGAGGTTGGAAATATGTATATCTGTAGTTACTGAGACTTAGTTTAAATGTAAAGAGAACACTTTTGGACCTCTGTAACTCCACAAGTCCAATGCCTCCACCAATATTAGAACCCCGGGCCTAAATCGTCATCAACAGATAAAACACAGTGAAGGGACAGATTTATAACACAGTTCCTCTCAAATCTACTATCTTCCTTTAAATATAACCTAGATCACTGAATGGGTATTCACAAATTTACTCTGTATTTGACTAGTATGGCCCTCCTAGAGAAAGGAGGTGTAGCCTGATGGAAGTTACTGGCAAGGAGTAAATGGTTATAAAATGCAATGGCCTTGGAATATCTATGAAATTACATGAACTCAATGATGGGGCTTTGGCAGATTCTTTCAAAGATTTTTCTAGCATGGAGTAGTATTTAATAAAACAGTAACTCACCCGCGAGACCTTGGTTTGTTTGATGACAGGGTTAACCTTTCTGCATTTTGTAATTAAAAAATACAGTGCTTTGGCTTCCTCATCTTCTTTATCTAAAGGCGATATCAGTGACTCTTCAGATATCCAGTCTGTTTAAAAATAGCATTGCTTAGTTAGGTTTCAATGAAAAAAAAAACAGGTGGTGAATATAAAGATGAATTGTAAACTCATATACCACTTTTGGTACGAACTTAGGTTTGGTTGCCAGAATAAAAGAGTTTCCAGCTAGAAAAGGCTTCTCAAAACTATAGATTTGAAATTCTCCTTGATGAAGTAATAACCATCAGAAATTATGTTTTTCGTGAAGACAATCTCAAATTGGAGACTGACATATTTAAAAGATGGCAAAGCCAGTCTTCCTAGAATGAAACTGAAATTCATCGGAGGAGGAGGAGGCTTTTTCGTAGATGATTACAGGTGAATCAGGCCTCTTAGAAAGGCATTTGCTTTGCTGAGCTGTGACAGCATTTTGCCTTGGATAGCACCATGAAAGACATCATGAAAGACAAAAAGTACTACAGTCCAGTGTTAGAGAAAGATAAAGAATGCTGCAACATCAAATTAGGTTTATATGCAGATAGATGCAGACTTTCTGAGTTGACACAGACAGCAACCCTTTTCCATTTGGAAGTGTAGCTGACTCTCCTTTTCCATTAACTGCATCTTTAGGAACAAACTCTGGACTTCATGATTTTGGTTTTGTGCAGTTTCTAACAACCCAGGGAAGCATAAAGCTTGCCATCAGAAGTAATAGTTATCAGCAGTTATACATTGCTTCTAAAAGCCGCTTTCAAACAGGGATATTTGATTGACTAAACAGAATCTTTTAATGGTAATAAACTGCGATAACCACTACAAAAATTTTCCATTCCACAGATATTTGAAGTGGTCAAAACATTGACAAATACAAGAGATTATGTCAGAGAAAAAATGTTTTCTGTTCCAGACTAAAAACTGTCTACATCCAATAACAAATGAAGGATAAACAATGCAGATGCAATCATTCCATGCCACAACTGTGGCATGAACTAAAATGCATCCCATCACAGTGAATAAACAATGGAAATGTTCAAATGCTCACTGTTTATAGACAGTATCTCTGCTTCCTGGTACATGTGGAAACATTAATCCAGTGAAAAGAGGACCTTTATACAATGCAGTTGTTTAATAAAGGTAAGAACTATCTTTGTTTAAATGACTCTGGTGTACAATACTAATAATCACTACCTAACTATGGATGAAGCAGGATTTAGCTACTTTTGGAAGAATTTACCCACTCAGACATTGCCTTTGTGGGCAGAGCTGTAGAGGCATAGTTTGGTGCCTCAGTCATTCATTTCGCACCCCCCCATGTCTGCGAACAATCACATTCATGACTGCAACACAAAAAATTGTAAACTCTCATACTTTTTTTTAAGTCAGCCATGAGTTATGACTTGACTATCTAATAACTTGCTGCTACCTTTAAAATAAATGAACACTTTCACAGTCTGCAAGCTGTTAACCTGTTCACAGCCCCCTATATGTTGGTACCCAGGGCAGCTGGCCCCTCCTCCTTGTCCTTTAGGGTTGCCACCTTTTCAAATAGCCAAAGTGGGACATTTTTGGTACAAACATCAGATTTTACAGGCCGACACATACCCACGGTCAGTATAAAGGTTAGAACTTAACTTTTTTGCCTAAATAAAAGCTTATTCTTGTAGCATTTTAGTTGCATATTCTGTTTCTTATAACATTTAGGTATTTTAGATACAGAATAACTGTTTTATGCAACTATTTCATAAAATATAGGAAATAATTTTTTCCTAAAATCTCAGGACATTTGCCATTTTTACAATTTTTTTGTCAGGACACAACTGCCCAAAGAGGGACTGTCCCTCGCAAAGTGAGACAGGTGGTAACCCTATTGTCTTTCTTGTGGCTATACTTGTAGGAAGGCATTGTCAGTTGTGGGTAAAGCCTGTTTTATGCATGGTTAAGTCAAAAGAGCATAGCATGAATGCATCAGTCTGTACTGCACCATAAAGAAGAAAGAGCACCCATCCAGCAGAGATTTTTTTAATTTTATTTATTTATTTTACATTTGTTTACCAGGAAAGTTCAACTGACCAGTATTTGCCCATTTTTAGTGGAGGCCCAGGAAGAAAAGCTCCACAAGAATGACAGTAAGTGTAAGAAAAAAATAGCAAAAAAAAAAAATACAATTAGAAAAAATGCAACAATAGTTAGGTAAATAGAACTTTGAAAAAAGTGAGTGAGATATAATACAGCTGCAGATGGTAGTCCTGAATGTATTATATCCATGAGCCTCGGTGTCAACTCTTATTACTGTAGAAATGGATACAATAATATTGCCAGGAATCAGGAGGAAGGGGGGCAAGATACTGGCTACAGAAAGGATTTTTATATCATGAAATGACCTAGACAGTAGGGAGAATATTGATTGAGTAGGAGCAAGTGGCTCCAGATTAGGAAGGAGGAAGGATCAGTGTTGGTAACTACTTTGGTCTAAACAATGGTTATCACAAAGGGTAGGTAGAGTATCTGTGGAAAATATTGTTCACTTGAAGTTAGTTATATTTAGTAGAATGAGGCAGCCCCATGGCATGGTGACACTGACAAATGGCATATAGGCAGGGAGTTTGATAATACCACGTACTAACATGCATTCATAAATCAGTGGCTGTGATTAACAGAAGTGATCCATGTGCCAGTTGCACCAGAATGGCCTTTAGGTTACATTGGTGCAAACTTGCAAATGCCTAACTTTGCTTTAAAAAATGAGGAAAAGGCTTTCTCCTACGCTGCCCCAGCCAGCTGGAATCTACTCCTTGGCACATTAGGAAAGTGCATAATTTTAGGATCAGATTAGTTGCACACCTGAACAACACCTACAACTGCCAGTGTTAAACTGAACTATGAAACCAGTCTTGTGATGCATTTAATTTGTGATCTGTTAAGCATATCACTTCAGCAGACTATAGTAACTACTATTAATACTAGATCTGTTTTAAGTGCTTATTAAAATATACTTGAACTGTTATTTTTTTAAACCTTTAATTAACTTGTAATCTATTATGCTTTGGGGCTCAAGTTGTGGTTGTAATGGGTCTTCAAATCAGTCTGCCTAACTTGTTAACATATATCTAAGAAAAAACGAATGAAATTATATGGATTGTAGGGTGAGAAGATAGGTGGTGTCTGAGACTTTTGTTTAAAAAAAGCACGAGGTTATAATCTTTATTGGGGGAATTCAGATGAAATGTGCATACAAGGCAGAGTGGCCTTAGGAAGAACAACAGAGGAAAAGGACCTACTCTTCTTAATCAAATGTAAGTTGAATCATGTAATGTAAAAGGGTTGAAGTGAAAGCAAACAAGAAGCTTGGATGTTTTGGTAACAGAGTTAACTTGAAAGTTTCTGAGGTCAGTCTCCCTTTTTACAGGGCTCTGGCAAGGCTATATCTGAGTTAGTGTACCCAGTTCAGTAGGTTATACAGAGAAAGGAACTCATATTTGCTCGAAAACAGAAAAATGTATTTATCAAAATAGTGAAAGGAATGAGAATGTTAGAATATAGATGTTCTATGAAACTGGCATGTGCACAGCAGAGGGGAAACAAGTAAGCATTAATATGATATAACAGATATGCTGGGCTTATATTATTTATTTATTTATTTATTTATTGGCATTTGTTAACCGGGTTAGTCCAGCTGGGCTTGGGACCCATTTTCAGTGGAGATCCGAGGAGAAAAGCTCCAGGAAATGCAGCAGTTTACAATAGAGGTTATACAATCACTAAGTAGGTCTTTTACAAGCACAGTTTACACTAATAGATGATATTACTTAAAAAAGAAACAAGTTATACAGTGTTGAATATGAACAAATTGGTTTCCCAGGCTCAGCACTTCCTGAAATTTATCAACTCAAATGCCCTGTATCAGCTGGTAAACTCCCCTGCCAGAGACCACAACATATTGGACCTGGTCATCACCAACATGGGCAACAGGTGCTCCGTACCGGAGGTCAACCCGTCACTGGTTAGATCAGACCATAAACTAATCACCCTGGATGTCCACACCCCACCACCACCCCCAGCCAAAGAAAGCACAGTGAAAAACTTTTCTAAAGCAAGCTTCACCTTACTTAAGGTAGAGGTGGTAAGTTTCACAGCTCCCATGCTAAAGGATAACACTGCCCAAGATGCAGAATCCTTTACAATTGCACTCTCTGAGCACCTACAAGGATGCATGGATCATGCCATCCCTAGCAAAACCAAGACTCACTCCCCTAAGAGAATGAAACCAGTCTGGTGGACCCCATGCCATAAACAGGTTATACAACAAAAGGAGGAAAGTAGTTCAGAAAAAAAGCAAATCCCAAGAAGGAAAGACATCCCTGATCAGTATCAGTAAGAAACTAATGTCCCTCATAAAATCATCCAAGGCTAACTTCAAAAGAAAAATAGCCAAGGATTTGAAAGATAACCACAAAGCCTTCTTTAGCTATGTCAAGAATCTAAGTGGCAACTTGCAGATATGCTCTGAGATAGTGCAAAATTGCACAAAATATACTGAACCTACTGATATTGTCAACATACTGGCAGATAGATTCAGTGCAAACTTCACCTCCCTCTCACCTTCAAAAGGGCCCACAACAATACCGGAAAAGTGTAGTGTCCCGGAAATCACAGAAGCACAGGTGAAAACAGCCCTTTCAAAAGCCAAAAACACAGCATCAATGGGGCCAGATGGTGTCCCAGGCTGCGTCTTGCATGAACTACAGAACGAACTAACCCCCCACCTAAACACGCTGTTCAACCTAAGCCTTTCCACAGGCTACATGCCCATAGAATGGCGCACAGCAATGGTTATTCTGCTCCACAAAGGAGGGGCCACAACTGACCCTGGCAACTATCGCCCCATAAGCCTGACTAGCCTAGTCTGCAAGGCTATGGAGCGCATCATCATGGCACTCATTAACAAAGTCATTGGGAACCTTCAAACACTTGACCCGACCCAGTTTGGCTTTATTAAGGGCAGATCATGCCTACTAAACCTGGTTGACTCCTTTGAGACAGTCACCAAGGCCATAGATGAGGGAAAGGTGGTTCCCACAGCCTACCTTGATCTCGCCAAGGCGTTCCACATCATTCCTCACTCGGGTATTATAGAAAAACTCACTAGCCTGAACATAAACCCCTACGTCACAAGATGGGTTGCCAACTGGCTTACAGACAAAACTCACACGGTAAGAATAGCGGGCTCCAGGTCTGACTCTAAACCAGTCATAAGTGGTGTCCTGCAAGGCTCAGTTCTGGGACCCCTACTGTTCGGCATATATTTCTCAGAAGTACAGGCAAACACAGGAGGACTATGGCTAACCAAGTTCGCCGATGACTGCAAACTGGGAGCCATAATTGACTCTCCGGCTGACACGGACATCATCCAAAAAGGCCTTACTGAGACAGACACCTGGTGTCAAAGTCATGGCCTCAAGCTAAGTGCCAAAAAATGCATAGTTATCCCGTTTGGGAAAAACAAAACACCCACGAATTACCACATAGGCGACAGCCCCCTTAATACAGAAGAGGTAATAAGAGATCTGGGGACCCAGCTAGATAGTAATCTCTCCTTTTACAATCATATTGCCAAAGTAGTTAGGAAATCCTTCTATGTGGCCCATCTAATTGCTAAGGGGTTCGCATCTAGAAATAAAGAGGTTATAGTGCCCCTCTACTTGTCACTCATCAGACCCATCATAGAGTATAATGCCCCATTTTGGATGTACCTCACAAGACACTTCCAACAGCTTGAAAGACCACAAAAGCACCTCTCCAAGAGGATTACTGGCCTCAAACATATGTCCTATGCAGCCCGACTGAAAAAACTCCGGCTGTACTCAGTGGCATATCGCTTAGTCAGAGGTGATCTCTGCCTGACTTACAAAGTCATGTCCAACTCAGAATTGATGGACATGCTCCACCTAAAGAAATCCAAGTCACTGCGAGCCACATGCTCTAGTAAGCTAAACCTCGCCACAACAATAAATAGAACATGCTGGAGGGATAGATTCCTGTCACAGAGACTCCCCATGCTTTGGAACAAAATTCCTAACTACATTAGGCAGAGCCCTTCACTAACACTCTTCAAGAAAAGCCTTGACAAGTGGATGGGTAACAGAAAATACACCCCTGGGATCACTTCATTGGCTCTGCTTGACAGAGGCTCAGTTAATTAATCAATGGGGTGGCGAAAGCCAACACACTCTGGCTAGGCTTATAAATGCCCTCGGGCAGATAGCCTAGTACCTACCTATGAACAATAGACATGTTAGACAAATCAAAAGAAGAAAATTAAAAGGCAGTATACCTGTATTATATTACAGGGTACCAGTGTAATTACATATTTACATATTTACATTAATAGTTTGTTTTGTCAGTGCAGGTATCAGAGATTTGGGGAGAAAAAAAACTGGCTTGATTTGGTCAAAAACAGTTTAAGAAAAAGAAAGGGAGGAATGACATAGGGTATGGGGAAAGTTATCAGGTTAGGGCTTGGCAAGGACAGATTTTAGATTTTAGTAGGTGAGCCTTGAGTTTTTCTTTAAAATGGGATGGGTGAATGATGGAATAGATGTCCTTGGGAAGTTTGTTCCAGGTTTGGGTAATGGAGGATTTGTAGAGGTATTTGCCGATAGTTTTTTTGGGTTGGTGGGTTTGTAGCAGTAGTTGGTTAGAGGTACGAAGAGTATGAGGAGGAGAATAGATTGAGATGAGAGAAGAGAGGGTAGGGCAGAATGAAGGTTTGTAGAGAAGGGTGTGTAGCATTTGAAGTTGAGATAGCTGTAATAAGTGGGGGAATTCGAGCCGGTGTAGGGAGTTAAGGGATAAGCAGTGGTGTGCATTATATGGTGAGTTTGTAACAAATCTAGCTATCTTATGGTATGTTTGTTGAAGTTTGTAGTTTGGATATGGGTAAATATAGGGGCAGCATAAAAAAGGGAGGGAAGGAGAAAAGCTTGGGCAAGGGACAGTCTAGCACTGGATGTTAGGTATCTTTTGTTACGATATAGAAGACCTAGTTTCTGGTGAGTCTTTTTTATACTGTGTAGTAAGTATGTATTAAACTTCAGTTCATCGATGATGACTCCTAGAAGTTTAGTTTGGGTTTCAGGTTTGATAGTAGTGTTATTTGAAGAAGTGATAGTAAAGGTGGATTTGTGGTAAGAGAGAGAGAGAGTGGGAAAGAAAAAGTAACATTTTGCTCTTTTTTGGGGTTGAGGATCAGTAGGTTATTGGTTATCCACTGTTCAGTAGAGAGGAAGGTCTGTTGGGTAAGAGTATGAAGTTCAGATATGCTGTCAGAGATACGGATGAGGGTAGAATCATCAGCATATTGGATGAGGGATGATTGTTTACAAGATATGTGGAGGTCATTGGTAAAGATGTTAAAGAGGAGGGGACCCAAGATGGAGCCCTGGGGAACTCCTGTAGGAACAGGTATAAAAGGAGAAGTGGAAGAGAGCCATCTTACTGATTGTTTCCTGAGAGTTAAGTAGCTAGAGAACCAGGTGAGTGTGGAGATAGATAGGTTAAGATTAGCATGTTTAGATTGCAGTAGGGGATGTGAGACTGTATCAACGGCTTTTGAGAGGTCAAGGAAGAGACAGACAAGTTTTTTTTTTCCAGGGCATCAGCAATAGTATGGGTAAAGGATAGTGGGGCAGTAGTTGTGCTGTGTTGAGGACGAAAACCATGTTGGGTGGGGGTGAGGAGATTATGTTGGAGAAGGTAGTTGAGTAGTTGGGAGTGGACACATTTTTCAAGAATCTTAGAGAGGGGGATAGGATGGCTATGGGTCAGTAGTTAGAAGGGTCAGTAGAATTGCCACCTTTGTGCACAGGAATGGTGAAATTCCAGAGAGTGGGGACAGTGGATTCTTGTATAGATCTGTTAATTAATATGGACACTGGATAGGCTATGGTGTCTGCAGCTAGTTTGAGGAAGGTTGATGGTAGATTATCTGTGGAGGAAGAACAGGGTTTGAGTTTATAAAGAAGAGATCTTATATTGGAGGTGGTGACAGGATGTAGAGAGAATGGAGGATTGTCAGGTAGGCTGGGTGGGGTAGACAGTGGAGTAGTCTTACAGTTTTGTCCACTAGGTCTATGGTCCTGTTTTAAAGGGGAGACCCAATGTGTGGAAAGTCCTGCTCTTTGCTAAAGGAATGATGTTCATCATGTTTCACTGTTGCAGTCATCACATTTGGGTTATCTCTGCCAGGGTAGCCCTCAGTCGGGCCGAATACCAGAGGCTTAGTATTTCTGCTTCAGTTGCTGTCTCTTCAGGATTGACGTCAGGTCATCAGCAGTATAAAGTAAGGCAGCCAACGCCATTACATCAGTCTTTCTTGACAAGGAGCCTGAAACAGAACCAGTTTGCACGAGTGATGGTCGGCTGCTATCTGAATTTTCATTTTCTGAATTGAAGTTGAAGTCTTCTAAAGCTCAGTACCCCATTGGGGATCCTTTTTTCTTGCTCTAACCAATGTCAGAAAAAGTTAAAAATTGTCTCGCCTGTGGAAAGCAAGTACCACACCGAGACTTTCATTCTTACTGTTTCACTTGCTTAGGTCCAGACCATGGCGTCCCCCGCTGTTGCTTTTGTGCTTTGTTCAATTCCAGAACTGTACATCGTCGGGCCCTTATTGTAGCTAGATATTTTTGCTCTCCATCCTCGATTTCCGATATGGCTTCAGTAAACCATCTGAAAGCAGATCTTCTGAAAAGACGGAAGGATAAAGACAGAGACAGACTGCACAGGTCCAAACCTACCGACAACGCTTCTGTTAAGCTAGTCATCAGTTCTCCAGTCCTCAGTGAGGCGCTTTCACAGCCCTTGATGCCTGCTTCTCTGGATTCGTAGGCTGCTACTGAGACCTTTTCTGAGTCCAGCATGCCACAAAACTCTTCATCGACTTAGGATCCTGCAGTTGTCTCTACCTTGGATGGGTCCGGACCCACTGAGCAGGCACCGGCTTCCGAGGAAGTACTTCTCGACACAAACTGACGAATTCTTTTGCGTCTACTGTTCTTTCAAAAACTACTGAGGTTCTAAGGCCCAGGGTACGAACCACACCCAAGAAACCGATGACTCCATCTCAGGCACCTGCTTCCTTGCTTCAGTCTCAAATGCTTAAAATGGTGGAAGACATTATAATGCTGATCAGGGGAAGCCAAGCTACCCCTTCTGAAAGAAAAAGAGATTTGTCCCCAGTAGTTTTATCTGAACAGAAGTCCGATGACTCTGATGCCTCTGAATATGAAGACATGCAACCCCTCTCTGCTTATGAGGATTCTGATGCAGAGGAATCCATTCCTTCAGCATCTCCACCTGAGGATTTTTCCTTTGGGGAAACCCTTCATACTTTAAGGGAGCATTTCCAATGGGAATATCAGGACTACCCTCAGTCTAAAAAGAGACTCAGGGAATTCTTAGATCTTCCACAACACAGACCCTTGGCCATTCCTCCTCTCCTGGATGTTGTGGATGATGTTTTCATGGAATCTAGTTTGACTCCTGACTCCTTCCCTCCTGCTCCCAGGAAACCTGACAGGTATTACAGAGTCTCTGACTCTCACAAATTTCTTTTCAAAAATCCTACTGCTGACCCTGAGGTTATCTCCCAAAGGTCTAAAGGAATTAAAGCAACTTTTACTAAGAATCCTACCCCCTTAGATAGGGATTCCTGAGCATTAGACAGATGGGGTAAAAAAGTATACACCTCTGCTACTCTTGCTATTAGAGCACTAAATTGTCAGTTCCATATGCTAAAATTTCAGTAGCATACCATGGAACTCCTCAAACAAGAAATATTGTCTTTTCCTGCTTGTGCAGAAAATAAAGAGTTGATGCATTCTGCAAAGCAAGTAACTAAGCACACCTTACACTGTGGTTTTGATGCCCTAGAAGCATCTTGCAGGGCAGCAGTCACCGGTTCTGTCCTTAGAAAGCATGCTTGGCTTAAGGAACAGCCCTTGCCAGACCATGTCAAATTTAAACTATTGGATGCACCTTTGCACAAAGACAACTTATTTGGCACCAATGCAGAGGAGCTCTTAAAAAAGATTGAAGAAAAAGTAAATCTATGCAGTCAGTTAAGGATTTCCTGCAGGTCCAGCCACCCAGGTTCAGTAGCCATTGCCCCTCCAAGCACTGGTCCTTTCCTGCCCCCTCCAGGTCAGTACAGCCCAGACCCCGGGGAAGCAGACCCCCCAGACAACAGCCACAGGGAATGCAGAGATCAAAGCAATGGAATACCTCCACTTCTAAACCAGGGAGTGCAGAGCCACCCCTCATGGTAAGAACTCACAATGACTCTCCAATTCCATTCCCTCCCTCTGCCCACCTGCACTTTCCCCTGGGAGGAAAACTCTCCTTCCATGCAAGCACCTGGGCCGCCATTACCAACAACCACTGGGTCCTCAACATAGTGTCCCAGTGATACAAATTTTCTTTCCACGCTCTACCAACCCCAAAAGGGTTCCCAGATCTTCCTCCAAACCAGTGGGCAGAGGCCAAAAAGCAGGTCCTTTCCCTGCTCTCTATGAGGGCAATAGAGCACGTTCCTGCAGAACAGATAGACCAAGGTTTCTACTCCAGGCTCTTCCTGGTATCCAGAAAAGAGGGCACCTGGTGCCCCATCCCTGATCTATCCATTCTAAACACCTTTCTGGTGATACCTAAAAAATTCAAAATGCTCACCCTCCAGCAACTTCTACCTATGCTCTCCAAGGAAGCTTGGCTAGCCACACTAGACCTAAAAGAGGCCTACCTACACATCCCAGTCATGGAATCATGCAGGAAATATCTACGTTTCAGGGCAGGATCACTGCACTTTCAGTTCTCTGCACTTCCTTTTGGCTTATCTCCTGCTCCCAGAGTTTCACAAATGTCTGGCTCCCGCCATTGCTTTTTGCAGTCAAAGAAATATTCAAATTTACCCATACTTTGACGACTGCCTAATTCAGGCAGATAGGAAAAGCTACTCAAGCACCTGGCTTTTGTAAAGGACCTACTGACCTCCCTGGGGTACACTATCAATGAAAAGAAATCCAAATTACTACCCACCCAAAAAATTATGTTCCTGGGACCAAGCCTGGACACAGCATCCCAGATGGCATTCCTTACACCAGAAAAGCAAACTTACCTGACAGCCTATTTCTCTCAACTAGCCACCCAGTTATCCACAAGGAAAATCCTGCAAGCTCTGGGGTTTATGGCTTCTTGCATTCTACTCATTCCATATGCCAGACTGAATATGAGGAAACTTCAGTGGTACCTAAAAAGCCTTTGGTGTCAACACTCTCAAGACCTGGAAACTCTTATACCAATGATACCTTGCCTAAGGAAAGATTTTCTTTGGTGGGCAGCAGCATGCTACCACAACAAGGGACTACCCTTCTCACCACCCCATGCTGCCCAGACCCTCACCACAGATGCATCAGACTATACCTGGGATGCACACCTGGACGGCAGGTGCATACGGGGCCAATGGAGCACACATCAAATACATCTGTACATCAACCAAAAAGATATGTTAGATGTCCAGCACACATTGGCAGCTTTCAGACCCCTTCTATCCCCAGGGGCTCTACTGATCAAAACAGACAACACCACTGTGATGTGGTATATCAACAAGCAGGGAGGGACTCACTCCTACCCTCTATGCAGGCTCGTCATGACCCTTTGGCACACAGCCTCAGCCATGCAACTACACCTGTTAGCACAATTCCTGCCAGGCTCTCTAAACTCTCTGGCAGACAACTTAAGCAGAAATCTTTTGGATCCACATGAGTGTCAGCTAGACCAAAGAACCTTCACCCTTATAACTCATAAATGGGGCACCCCGAAGGTCGACCTCTTTGCTTCCTACTCTGACCATTACCTTAACAAGTTCAGCACCAGGGAGCCTCATTGCAGGGCCTGGAAAGTGGATGCTCTACCTTTCCAGTGGGTCAACCTCCCGGTCTATGCATTTCCACCTCTACCTCTCATTACCAGAGTACTGCTCAAAATAAGGGAGGAAAAACCAAGGACAATCCTGATTGCCCCAGACTGGTCATGCCAGCACTGGTACCCACTTCTGCGCAGCCTGTCCCCTCTGCCACCATGGCATCTCCCTCAGATCCCAACACTCCTGATCCAGAGGGAAGGAGAATTCATGCATCCCCAATTGCAGACCCTCAATTTGGCAGCCTGGCTTATTACCTGACCACTGTCCAAGCTGCCAATCTCAGTAAACAGGTTCTAGATGTTATACGTGAGGCCAGACGCCCTAGCACTAGAAAATCTTATGCTAACAAATGGAAAAGGTTCTGCACCTGGATCCAGGCTAAGGGAGCTGATACGGCACAGCCCTCCCTACCTCTCATCCTGGATTACCTAGCTGACCTACTACACAGTGGTCTATCCTTTTCCTCTATTAAAATTCATGCCTTTGCTATCTCTGCTCATTTCAGCATTGAGCAACCTCTTTTCTTACACCCTCTCATCAAACAGTTCCTAAGAGGAGCTAGCAACTTGAGACCACCCAGAAGAGCACCTACCCCAGCTTGGGACTTAAACTTTGTCTTGGAAAAGCTCACCCTGCCCCCCACTTTGAACCAACAGCTTTAGCAGAGTTAGTTTCTCTCATGGAAGACAGCCTTGCTTCTGGCCATCACTTCAGCAAGAAGAGTATCCGAGCTACAAGCACTAATGGCTGTAGAGCCCTTCATCATTTTCCATGCTGACAGGGTCTCCCTCAGGACTAATCCATCCTTCATGCCAAAAGTGGTGTCCAGTGTGGCTCTCAACCAATCCATTCATTTGCCCACCTTTTTCCCTAACCCATAAAACAAGGGGGAAAGGATACTGCACTCTAGATGTGCACAGACAGCTCAGAGTCTATCTAGACAGGACTAAATCATTTAGAAAGACTGATCAGTTGTTAGTCAGCTTTGCTGCAGGAGCAGAGGGCAAAGCCATATCCAAACAAACCATTTCCAAATGGATAGCACACTGCATCCATTTCTGCTACAAGCAACATGGGAAACCTCCCCCTAAGGGGGTCAGGACTCACTCTACCAGAGCAGCCTCCACATCTACAGCTTTCGTCAGAGGAGTCCCCACCAGGGACATCCTAGAGGCTGCAATATGGACATCTGTTCATACCTTCACCAAGCATTACCACCTGCCTGTCTTCTCCAAATCCAGGGCAGGCTTTGCCACTGCAGTCTTGCAGGGCATCCTAGCCAGCCCCCAGTCTTCTTGACTGCCTCCACCCTTTTCTTCAGCTTTGGGAATCAACCCAAATGTGATGACTGCAACAGTGAAACATGAAGAACATAGTACAGTTTTGTACACTTACTATAAATGTAGATGTTCGACTGTATTCACTGTTGCAGTTCTGGTTTCCATCCCTCCTTCCCCCTTTTTCTCTCTCTCTCTTTCTCTCCTTACGAGGAACTTTTTGGTATTTACTTTCTATTGGTGGGGTTCTTCCACCATATCCTGTCTCCCACTTGGGGGCTGCTGACAGTTATGGCAAGAAAAACTGATGTAATGGCGTTGGCTGCCTTACTTTATACTACTGGTGACATGATGTCAGTCCTGAAGTGACAGCAACTGACACAGAAATACTAAGCATCTGGTATTCGGGCCAACTGAAGACTACCCTGGCTCAAACATCTACATTTATGGTAAATGTACACAGCTGTACTTTCTATTTATCTGACTTCCTGCTGGGGGATAGCCAAGACTGTCACAGCAAAGGATGCCACTATTTTTACACTGAGTGTGCAACAATGGTCATGTAGAACTGTGAGGATTTAGATACTTCCGGAGCTGCTAGATGTTACTCTCTGGCTGCCATTGTGGACGTTAAGACTGCAGAAGCTATAGAAAAGAAGGAGGAAGGGCTGAATCAGCTGGTACAAGTGACCCCTTGAAGTGCAGCACAGCAGGACTGAGGCACTGGCTGCTTATCTGCAGCAGCAGCAATACCAAGATGTCTGAAAAGGGACACTGGGTGGGTTCCAGACTCAAAGTCAGAAGCCTGGGAGGAATTACACCATCTACAGTAGTTATCACATGTGAGTAGTAAGGGTAACAGCACTGGATTATTTATTTATTTTATTTATTTTTATTTATTTATTTACATTTGTTAACCGGGAGTGTCTGACTGGACGTACGTCCATTTTCAGTGGAGGCCCGGGGAGAAAAGCTCCACAGTTAAAATAAACAGACAGTAGTTACATTGGATTACATAGCGATTAACAATTTATCATAGCAATTACTTACAACATATTTACAGATGAAGAACATAGTACATCAGTAGACAACTAGAATCTTTATCTGTGAAGTACATAACAGACATTAACAAATGTTACAATAAGAAGTTCCTGCTGTATAATAAGTACTGGCTTATGAGCATCTGATCTTGCTATAATCAAGGTAGTTAGTGGAGTGGAAAGAAAGGTAGTGGTTGGATGGGGTGGGTGATATTAGAGTGGGAGTTGCAAGGGCATAGCCAGCATGTTTTTAGGTGCGCTAGGAAGATTAAGGAATGCTAAACAAGCTGCGGAGAGGATATTGACCTGTTGATTACTGCAGTGGGCCAGTGTGCTGACAAGAAGTCTGGAGGAATTATACCATTTGCAGCAGTTATCACATGTGTACAAAAGGGTGGCAGCTCTGGATTAAGGAATTGTCAACAAGCTGGAGAGAGGATATCTTCCCATTGCTAGGGAGCCAATGTACTGTCAAGAAGCCCATTTATTGGGATGCAGCACTATATGTTACCACAACTCATTTTCATATTATGGGTGTTTGAACTACTGAAGTTATGTTTTTTCTGAGCGTGTTGGTTGTTCTAGGAATTTTGTTTCATGACTGTATGTCTGCACTCAATTTGAAGATGAAGACTAAATTTCAGTGAGTTTCAAGATATCCCATCTGCTCAAGACTTGTTGGGACAAATCTCTCTGGCTGCTTTCATTCAATTTTCTTTAACAAGATTTTTATTTAAAAAAATATTTCTTTATTTTAATAAATGACATTTCTTGGAATACCATTAGTTTTTGGACACAAGTAAGGTGTATTATTTAGGAAGAACCAAAGACCAGTGCTTATGATTTATGTATTTGCAAAGAAGACTTGAAGATGGAAATTAAGTTGTGAAACAAGGATAATGTGGTTTTTCATTAGGTAGAAATAAGTGGTAGGTAGGCTGTGTTGGCCAGCCGAAAATATGTTTTGAATGTGAAAGAAATGGTCATTTTAGAGTTTGGTGTTGGAATGCATAGTGGTAGTTACAGACCTCAGATATGTAAGGATAGTCCTACCATTATTGCTGAGTGGGTGCAGTGATACATCCCACTGGTAAGACTCCCACATGGAGTACTGAGGCCCGTTCTGTAGGGCATACCTGAAGCAGTGAATCTGGTTGCTTGAGACTGTGTAGTCTTCCTCTATGAAGTGATATGATAAATGGTGGGTAAAAACAAACAGGAGAACCGAGGCCCATATAGTCTGCTAGAAAGATGGGATTTGATCAGGATCCCTGTATTCATGATGGATAATATGAGCAAGAGGAACATGGAAGAGGGAGAAGAGCAAATGAATGACTTATTGAAGTCAGTAGGTTTATAATGGAGGTGAGAAGGCATTAATTCCATGGAAGCATGTCAGGAGCTTGGGGTGCCAGATCCTTGGGAACTGTTTACTGTTCCTCAGTATGAGGATTTAATAGGAGATATAACAGGCTGAAGAAGGGGACAGGGAAAGCAAGAAAGAGAGAGAGAGAAAGATATACACACCCAGCGCAGAGGTCAGCAGGGTTAAGAAATAAGTGTATAAAGGAGAAAAGCAGCAGTGGTTTCATTCTATCAGCATTTTTATATAAACATGTTTACCCATATTCCTGAAACACTATGCAGAAGCTTTTCTTCTGTCTAATATGCCCCATCATAATAGTGATAAAGGATAACCTAGAAAGTTTTTTACTTTAGTAAGCCCTGAGAATCTTTATACTTAAAAGTTATGAAACAAAGCAGTTAACCGGATTTGTGAATTAAAAACTATCATAGTAATTTCTGAAATAACAGACAAAATCCAGAGCACCATGAAAGTCTGTGCAGCAATACATACTAGTTACGCCTTCACAATTTTCTGTCATGACGTGTTTTTTACTTTTAATCTCAGTTAAACTTTATAATTGATATAGCCACATTTGTTTAAAAATGGCCCTGCATTTACAAATAAATTTATAAAGCTTGGTGAATGTAGACTCTACAGTTTAAGGTTACATGTCTTTCCATATGTACTTTCATGTTTATGACATATTATGTCTTTGCATGTTGTTGTATGATTTCTCCTTGGATTTCATAAAATGTGGGACCATCCTGGTCAGTCTTTGCCAATGAAGGTAAATAAAATAAAAAAAAATATATATATATATATATTCTTCACAGTGAGAGCTTGTAAATTTAATTGTGAGAACATTGCTGTGTATTTTTCATGAAAAGAGAGCTAACTTTATAAAAAGAACATGGAGAAGCTATGGATGTATTCAGGTTTGCTGTTAAAAAATTTCATTGCCAAGAGTTACACAGCAGTAAATGGCTGGTGCTTGTATCCTGGACAAAGTGCATCATAAACGTAATGAAGTAAATTGGCTGTGAAAGGGGAAAACAATAGAGCTATAAACTCAAGTTGGAAATTTATTTATCATTTCTAGTACTAATTTTAAGCCAAGGAAGCTACCTCCCCAAAACTTCATAGAACATTTCAAACACATATGAGTGGATGGGTGATGGAATGAATTCTAACAAATTACAGGATGTGTTTTAGCTGTTGAGATTAACACAGAATGCAGTCCATAAGAAGACAATAAGTTAAACTGTGTGAGAGGAGATGGACTGTGGAAGCAGCCTTATTGGCATGAATATCTTTTGTGTAAATGAGAGTGAAAAGCATGTCTAGTTATAAGTAAGTATTCTTCCCTTTATGTATAAATTTTATTAGGTTTAAAGGTGTAGTGGAAAAGGGTGACCTATAAGTATTTTTACCTTCTTATTGTATATATTTTCTTATTGAATGTGTTTTAACTTTTTTGACTGGTATATCTCTTTAATAACTTCACTCTTAATAGAGTAAATTACTTAGTGAATTAGTTAATTGGCTAGGAATGTATTTATAAGCTGGAGGCTGTTACTTGTATTTTATCTGAAGAAGTCATTCTAAAAAGAACGACGAAAAGCGCTTAATAAATACTGGAGGAATTTTAATAAATATCGGAAGAATTTACATAATACTATTGGACTTGGTTTTCTTTGCCTGAAGCTGTTTTCTAAGTTTCATTGGTTTTCTTTGTAAGACATTTGGTTTTTAGTTATAAGTAAGTCCCAGTTAAGGGTGGATGGAGGGGAACACAAGATGGCCTCCAAATACGAGCTATACTTGTGAAGTCTCAGTATAAATAGGTTATATAACAAAAGGAAGAAAATCAAGTCCAAAACCAGGAAGGGTGGCACACAGCAAGGAAGAACTCCCTCATCAATCTGAACAAGATACTGGGGGGACTAATCAATTTGGCATAAAATAGCTTCCCAAGCTAAGGACAACAAGACGGCTTTCTTCAGTTATGTCTGCAACCTTAAAGGCAGCACCCAACAATGTGCAGAACAAATGATAAATGGAACCACCTATAAGGAGCCAGGAGATATAGCAAATCTGCTGGCTGATAAATTTCGCTTCAATTTTTCTACCTAATCACCCTCAGTCATCCCCAGAAAATAACCCCCACCATTTCTCCTCCAACAGTCACTAGGGAGCAGGTCCTCACTGTGCTCTCTAAGGCCAAGAACATAGCTTTGATAATGTCCCAGGATGCTTCCTGAGTAGCATGAAACATGGCCTGTCAGGCCCACTAGAATCTCTTTTTAACCATAACATCCAGGGTGGGCCTTCCACAGACTCAGGGAGCTACAAATCCATAAGCCTGACTAGTCAAACATGCAAAGGAAAGAATTATCATGGATCTGATAAACAATGATGTAGGAAACCTACAGATGCTGGATCCTACCTAGTTCAGTTTTGTCAAAGGCAGTTTGTACCTACTTAACCTGATGGACGTCTTTGAGAAGGTCATTATAGCTGTGGAAGAGGGAAAACAGTGCACACTACTTCAACCTGGCCAATGTGTTCAACACAATAGCTTACTAGAGCATTGTAGATAAACTTACAAAATCATACATAAACCTATATTTGCCACACACATACCCTACAACTCTCACCACTGCCATGCACTAAAAAAAACTAAACTGGCTAGAATTCCCTCCAACAACTCCTACTGTCACAGCTACAAATTACACATTCACTGCTCTACAAACCTACTGCCTGTCCCTCCCTCTCCTCACTTGTACGACTAACAGTCTTCTTTGTAGCTCTGATCAGCATCTCCTTGACATCTACAAACCCAACAAAAACATAGGCAAACTCCTATATAAATGCCCAGTGTCCCTGTCCTGAACAAACTCCCATGTTGTGTAAGAGATGTCTCTCACCCAAAACATTTCAAAAAAGAGCTAAAACTCTCCCTAGTAAACACATGGCTCTGCCCCTGTCTACAGCCTACCTATTCCCCACACCCTCTGTCTCCAGTCTCCATTTTGTTCTCCTTATTTCTTCTCACTGGGATAATTCCCATTTCCTTCAGTGGGATAACTCCCATTTCTTCTCTCCTCTTTCATAAAGATGTCATACCACACTTTCAAGTGCTCCTACTATATATGCATATATATGTATATTTTATCATATTTTTTGTAACCACAATTTATGTAAATACCCTTTTACCTAATTGACTTGTATCAACTTTAGCATATTTATCACAATCTGTATGTTTCACTTTTGCACACGATGCCTGAGTACTTTATAAATTATTTCTGTGTCCTATGTAGCTGCTTAGTATTGCCTTATGTCACCATCCCTTCATTTTTTTTTTTATGGCTTTGTACTTATCGTTTTTGCTTGTATTACTATGGAGTTTTTCTCCTCGGGTATCCACTGAAAATGGTCTTCTGGTTAAAAAATGTCAAATAAAATAAAATAATAAAAAATAAATAAATAAACCTATATGTTACCCAATGGATTGCCAGCTAGCTCACTGATAGGACAAAAAAGTTAGGCTAGGGGGATCCACCTCCATTAAGAGGCCAGACGCTAGCAGCATTCCACATGGATCAGTGCTGGGACCTCTTCTTTTTGGCATCTACTTCTCTGAAGTCAAGGCAAATGTCAAGGGCCTCTAACTAGCCAGGGCTGTGGATGAATCCCCTAAAGACACAGATACCCTTCAATAGGGCCTAACAGAGACAAGCAACTGTTGCCAGAGCCATGGACTAAAACTTAATGTCAAAAAATGCATAATAGTACCTTTTGGAAAGATGGCCACCACTGGATATTACCACAGTGATAATACACTCATAAATGTAGACCCAGTGGTCAGGGATCTGGGAAAGCATGTTGATAATAACATGACCTTTGACTATCACATGATTACTGTGGTGAAAAAATCATTTTATATTACCACATTATCAGTTAGGGCATGACATCGTTGTCCAAGAAGGTCATTGTTCTGCTGTACTTGACTTTCTTCAGATCACTGAGTACAATGTACCCTTTAGCATGTATCCAACCAGGCACTTGGAACAGTTTGAGAGACCACAATGGTTCCTCACAAAAGAATGCAAGGAGTAAAAAGCAAGTCCTGTGTGGACTATTGCAAAGCCCTAATCCTGTATTTGGTCTCCTACAGACTGCTGCATGGTGATCTATCCCTAACCTACAAGACACCCTCTGATCCCACACTGATGGATTTGTTGTACATCTGCAAAAATTTGCATCAGAAATACCCATTCTATGGACCTAAACCTTGTCTCTGACATAAACAGGACATGTTGGAGAGAGAGGTATGAGTTTAAAAGATTAGCTTAACCTGGAATATGCTTCCCACCTATGTGAATAAAAGCTCATCTCTAACCCTGTTTAAATGAAACTTGGGTCAGTGAATAAGAAATCACAAATTTACCCTTGGTTTGGCACATATGTCCCTAATGGACAGGGGCAGCCTGTGAACAATTGATGTGTACAAGCCTATATTGTAACTGTAAAATTCCTGCGAGTATTGACACATGTCCACAGTGGTTGTCTTTTGGCTTTTCCCGGTTAGGGGTCACCACAGCGGAACTCCGGTCCTCTAATGATTGGCAGTAGATTTTTTTAACGAACGCCAAGGTGCCAGCTCGACATCCAACCTTTAACGAAGGCACGCCCATTTACGCATGTCTTTTGAACGCCCATCCAACCGCGGGGAGGACATGCAGACTCCACACAGAAGGCACTCCCCGCACTCCAGCCAAAAATTGAACTGGAGAACCTCTTGCTGTGAGGCAACAAGGCTACTGCTGCACCACCTTTGGTTAATTTGGGGTATTAGTAACCTAGTAACCATGTATGAACCTATAAGAGGTACTGGCATAGGAGAGCCAAGGAGAGAAAACAGCAAATGAGAGCTCAGTTAGTATATTCATGCTGAATACTTAGTTCAAATAGTGAGCAAAAATGCCAAATCCATCAAAGTCACAAACAGTTTCTCAAACTAGTTCAGAACTCAATAAGCAAGAATGCACTGGACTAAGAAAATACATCTGCAAGTCCCTTTGGCTTCACCACTGGGTTATTTAATTTTAATAACTGAGAGTCAGTGTTAACCAGAAGTGACCTTTTACAAGGACATATAATCTAAACATGAATAAAAGAACATTGCAGGAATAAAGAATGCAGTTGACAGACTGTCTGAAGATTTTCAAACAAAGTAGCGCTTCAGGACCTTTTAAACAAGATTAATACTTACTACATGGGTACAGAATAAACTGCACAACTACTGGACCACCTAACCATTGATCATTAGAGGTTTCAGCTTTACGAGTCAATGTCAAAACAGAAACAGTTCTGAAGATGTTGGATTACAGTATAAGTACACCAGACCTTGCCAAAGAGATGTATTCAAGGTACAGTGGTAGGTTTATCTAAAGGATACCATATTTTTTAAATGGCAATGCTGTTGCATATGTGAACAGATTAAATGTCCATATGGGACTATGGTATCAGTTTTTAGAGCATGAGGACCCTTTTCACCCAACCGAATGTGACAGGATACCCCAAAGATACTTTGCATGTACAAAAATTAAGGGGTTGATCCAATTGACATTAATCAAAATAGTCACACCCGCTGACAAAGAACTCTACAAAGGAGCAGCAGTGTTGGGAGGAAAAGCATATGTCATTTGAGGCCAATAAATAAAGTTTAAGGCTCCAGACATTAATATTCATGCATAATGACAGCTCTGGTATCATCATGAATTGAACTGTTGATGTCTTAAAGGTAATCTGCAGCATTGCTTCTAGGTCACTGAACTGAGAATATGCATTTAAAAAACAAGACAAACATTCTTTTATTTTCCCTCTTAAGGATTTTGAATGTGGCAATGACAAGCAGCTTGGTAAAAAAAAAAAAAAACTCTTCACTTTGCCTTCTTCTCTTTGTGTCAGTCATTTTTCAGTATGGCTCTGTTGTTCTTCTCTCAAATTTATTTTTTATTCGATTTCCGTCATAAGAATGCAAGTTTTATAAAAATATAATACAGAATGGCACTATTCATACTCTCAGAGCTCCACAGACACTAGTGCCTTTATTTAATAGTGATGACAATGCTATTTTCCTTTAAAAGCTGCATAAATCATCCCTCAGTATTTATTGCTATGACATGCATGTACTTTGTCCAGGACAAATAAAGCAGCCTCAGAACAGCAGAGGCATGAAGAGGGACTTGTTCTTATAACTTAAGTGGCTCTATGACATGAAATATTTCTGGAATTTTGTAATGCTCATTAAAGGCTAAAGTATTTTACCTATGTTTAGCAAAGAGACCAAAGTAGTCCTAATAAGGTACAAGAAATAGACTTCAAAAAAGTCACACAGTTCATTGCATGGTTTCAGACTTCATACTTTTCATTTCTAATTAGAAACATTTACTTTGCACTATAAGCTTGGTGTTATCAGGTGCCAAAGTTTGCATTTTAACATGCACCAAATATACAGTGCACACGACATTGCACATATGCAGTGTTTATCAAATGTTGCACATTTCATGAAGTGGATAGCACTTCACGCCAAACTGCTGTATATTCACTGAAAAAAAACAGTGTTAAATGTCTTTAAATATCAAACATCCTCATATCCCATTGAGCATAGTACAGTATGTTAAGGTAGTGAGCTGCAGATGAATAGTCCCGTGAACCTGGCTGATTCCCTACAACTTCCATTTGCAGATTATGTGATACAGAGCAATTCATTTAATAGATCAAAGTGCCCAACACTGGCAGGTGTCTGTTATACTGTAATAGCACAAAATCTGTTAATTATAACTGGTTTTAACTCTTGTTTTTTTAATACCTTTATTGAATTATCACTTAAGACATAGGCAAACCTACATTTATGTAAAAGAAAACAAACCATGTTAACATGTTCACAGCTACAAACATTATATTATACATCACGTGTATTCTTTTATACAGACCAACATAACATAAATTGTTCAATTCCTACCTTGCGTGTATTGTAGCCACAATTTGTTTTTTCTATATAATTTGTTCCTACCCTTTTCTAAAGATCCTGCTTCCAATTCTTTTATCTCTGTTGCAATATTCACTACTTCAGCTACAGCTGATTTAGACTTTGCTTTCCATTTTCTAGTAATTGCTTTCTTGGCAGCCACCAGAATTACACTTAACAAGGCCTTACTATGTCTAGAAAATTCAGATCATGTATCCCTGCTTAAAAATAATTTCTTTAGTTATACCTGTTTGCTCTCCCAATATTTCGGACAGAGTACTCTTAGTAGGGAAATTATAAAGTCTGCCAGCTCATTACACTCCCAAAACATATGTTTCCAGTTATCTCTTTCTTCCCCATTATACTCCAACATTTAATATCTGCCTGAGGAAAAATTCTTTGGAGTCTGCTTGAGGTATAAAAATACCTCAATAAACACTTTCAAACTATTATCTTTCCCACTCTAATGATTTGTCCCCAATACCTTGGTTACTTTGCCATTTTTTCCAGTAAAATCCAGCCCCCTCTTGCCTATTCTCTAGTTCCCTAATTGCAGTCATCCCTATCAGCAGAATCTCCTTTCTCCGTTCTCGTGTTGGCTTAGTTAATACTTTCTGCTACTTTATGACTATAATATTCTGTATGGCTGTTGTAATTTTTCTTAAGGATCTGCTTCCAAAATCCCATTCTTTCCTTATTTCTTGAATTTCCCCTATTTCATCATCATCCTATTCCACCTTGAATTATAGCTTTCTGCTTGTGTTATGTATATGAGCTTTTACCCTTTTTTAATCTCTCCAAGTCTTTTGGGTTTCTAATACCATGACAGGAATGGACCCCATTCCTAAGTCAAAGTATGATTAATGTTCATGAAATTAGTATTGTTTCAGTCTTTGATGTTAGCCAGAAGTGCTAATGTGCCCAGTAGTGACTCCTGCAATTTGTACGGAGTTACATGTATCGATAACATATCTAAGTATGACTGTAAATTCTTTTTATAAGACCCATTGCTTCTACTACTACTGGAACTGTCTGGGTATCTTTCTTCCACATTGCCTTTGGTTCTGCCTGTAAATCCTTGTATTTTATGACTTTGTGTCTCTCTTTACACAAGACAGTACATATTTCACTGATCAGTGCTACTTTTGCCTTCTTTTCATGGGCTACTATATTTGGTTTTCTCACATCCACTTTTGAACTGTTGGTAATGGATGATCCTATGTGATATAAGCTTCATAATTTTCTATGATGCTTTGTGGCTCCTGTTTCCAGTGTTTTTCAGCTACCTCAGTGTTGTAATGTTTGCACAATCAACAATGCAACAGTTTTGCCACATTATTATGCCATTTAGTATACAGTCTTTCTACCATTAGTATATCACAACCAGCAACAAAATGTATGACTGTTTCCAATTCTGTTTTACAAAACCTGTGTAGCTCTTAAAATATCCCTTCAAACCAGGTAATCCTAAACCAGGTTATCCTACTTGACTGTTGTCCTTTTTCTCTCCTAGATGAAATCCATCAACTTTTATTAATTACTCTATCCAGCTTCTCCTTTAGTTGATAAAAATATGCCTGACCACTGTATAAAGCTAAAGGAACTAAAAAAAAATTCACTGCTTGTATCTTGCTATCCATATCCATAAACAAGAGCTTCTTGTTTCTCAATTTTTGTATTATCTTTCATTTAATCTCTCCCCACATGTCCTTAGCTGCCACAACATAATCTTTTTTTAACTCATACTGCCAAGTACTTCATTTTATCATGTCCCCATTAATATGGGTATTGCTGAACCAGTTCATGTGCACGTGCATAGTTTATAGCTATAGCCTTAGTTATGTCTTCATTAATTCTATATCGTGAAAAAAAAACTTAAAACTATTCCAGAATGTTTCACAACACTGAGATGTCCTTTTCTGTTTTCATCAGTTACAAAATAATGTCAGCAAATAAAGCCAGCTTTTCCTGATTACCATTCCAATTATATCCTTGAATTTCTGAGTCCCTTATTTTATTTCCAATCGCTCTAAATATAATGCAAATAACTAAGGGGAAAGAGGAATCCCAAGGCTGGTTCCTCATTTCAGACACAACTTATCAGAGAGAGGTATTTTCCTACTTTTATATTTTTCTCTGATCCCTTATATATCCTCCCAATTAACCTTATTATTGTATCATGGAATGCAAATGCTTCCATTGCCCTACTCACAAAATCCCAGCTTCCTCTTTTGAATGTTTTTTCTGCATTAAGACCCACCAGCAGCAGCAGTATTTTATTATATTCTGCTTCGCTCTGGATCACCATTGCTCTGTTAATGTTGCCAAATGTATGCCTCCCTTCCACAAAACCACACTGAGCCATATCTATGAATTCTGGCAACACCTTTATCATTCTTGTAGCTATCATAGACATAAACACTTTGTAATCGCGGTTTAAAATTGAAATGGGCCTGTATGAAGCTGGGTCTGATGGGTCTTTACCATCTTTAGGAATTACACCCACCGCAGCTTTCTTCCAGGATGTTGGTGCTTCCCATCTGTTTAAAATACTATTAAAGAAAGCCTTCCAGATCTTTTATCACTTTCTTCCCTCCTAGCTTCCAAACTTCTACCAGAATGCCAGCTGTTCCTGGAGACTCAGTTTTAACTCTTGATATTGGAGAACTACAGTCTGTCAAACCACCTGATTGTTGTAGTTAGTTCTTATGTATTTGTGAATTCCCAGACCTTTCCACACTACAGTATAAAACCATGCAAGGCTTACTTGAAGCTCTCTATTTACTTGTACTCTAACAAGGCCTATAATAATGTATCTCAAGGCTTTGCCACTTTCTGTATTATATAATATTCTCTTAGGCTCATACTGAATTGTCCCTTTTCAGATGCAGCCTGTGCCATCTCCTCCATCATTCCACTTCAGTCTGTTTCATTTACTCCCATGCCAGTGAAATATATCTGTATCAAAACCTCCTTTACACTTCTGTCTACCAACATAAACATAACAATCTCTCTGTGGCATAAGGTGTTAAGGCAGTAAAGTTTCAGTATCTGGTCTTATACTACAGAAAAGAGCATCTTGACATATCCTGAATCCATTTCACTAGCATTGTGTTGGCTTTCTCAGCAGATGTTTCACACTGCAGTACATACGTCAGTCTACGAATTGCACAGTACAGTGTGAAGGAGCTGCAGAGAACCCCACCATTTCATGCTTGTACAGCCTTCATTTCCTTTTCTTTGTCTGTCTTCCATAGGACCACCATGCCTAGCTTGCATGTTTCTTTAGTGCTTTCAGTTGCCTTATAACATCCAACTACTACCACTACCCCCACCAAACATTTTGTTTCATCATTCTGCAAAGAAGATTAGTGTCTTACACTTGTTCTCACATAAAGGAGGGGGTATTTGAAAGTACTGCCTATCCTTGTGAAAGACTGGTTAAGATTGTTTATCTAGACATGCAATTCAGACATTCTTCTGACAGAGGTAATGACTAACAGGAATAAAGTCTTCCAAGAAAAACATTTCAGTGCTGCTGAGCTGATAGGCTGAAAATGAGGCAAGGTCAGCTTTTCCATGATTAACTTCAAGGAGGAATGGGCCTTGTAGGTGACCTAAGATGGAGGACCCCTTCAGGAGCTATTTAACTGAAGAATGGGATCAGGCAGAGGGAGATCCATATGGAGGCACTTTGCAATAGCTGGCAAGTGGAACTTAACCAGGGCATAAGCTAAACCTTTCTCAAATACTTCTGTTAAATATCCAAGAGTAAGTGGTGTAAAGGAAGCTGTTGAATATACTTCATTATAAGTGCAACAAACTGAAAACCTTTTCTATTTACCCAGGTAAAACCTTTGACCAGTACTCTTGGCAGAAGTAAGGTGGGTGGGAGTGCATACAGAAGTCCATGGCTGTAGTGAACAGAAGGAGAGAAAGCATTGGCTGGCCAGGTTTGTCTACATGGCTACCTGGGACAGAATGCCCTTATCTTATAACTGCCCTGAAGAGGGAATAAGCCCAAATCTTTGACTCTACATTTCTGTACTATCTCCTGAAAGACTTCTTTGCCTTGTTAAAAACATGTTAATGCTGGTCAAGCAGTGAATGATATACTGTACATATTTCTTGGTCTCCTGCACTTAGGAAACTTTAATGAAGCAGTCGTGTTGTTAAGGGTATATATGAATCCTTCTTGTTTTGTGATGAGCAAACACTAAGGCTGCAGTGAAGACAACAGCGACAGAGAGGAGCATTGGTAGTGTTCTTTTATAGCCACAAAGCAGGCACCAGTTGCTTGTCATGTTTGTGAATGGGGATATGTAGGGAAAGAGTTCTGAAGAAGTCCCATTGGGGATGAAAGCGCTTAACTGCTGTTGGTTTTAGTCAAAAAGAGTGCTCCATGAATTGGTTTCACTATGGTTCACCTTTTTTTTTGGTTATTAGTTTTAACTTCAGATTTCCAGTTATTGTGGATAGCCACGAAGCATACAAGAGTTACCTATGATGTTTGTGAATGGGGATATGTAGGTAGGTAGGTGTCCTTCATATCCATGTATACTAGTATTGCTTCCTTATGAGCAGAGAGAGCAAGACCTGTAGTGTGAGAAGTCTGAACTTTTGTACCTAGAGGTACTAGTTTAATCTGCAGATGCCCAGGGCTTATCTCCAGGAGCCACCCTTCTTTGATACTAGAAATAGCAGTGAATAGAAACCCTTCTCCTGTGCTTAATTGAAGGTCCTTCCTATGACTACACTGCTCAGAAGATGCACCATCATGGGCAGGGATATTAGACTGGGAGAGAAAGATAGCGAGAGAGAGAGAGAAGACATAGCTAGGAAATTAGAGTGTTATGAATTCTTTTTTTTTAATTCTAGAACTTCATTAAACATGAAACAATCTATATGACAACTTGGTGGTGACATCTGCAGCTGGAAAAAAAATTCAGACGGCACTGAAAAATCTCTACTCACATTAAACCCAATCTTAACTATTTAACGATGCCTTCTATAAAGCTAATGAGCAGTGTAGATCATAACTATAATTTACCTCAATGTCATTCAACAGGAAAGTAAAAAAAAAAAAAACAACAGAATAATCACCCAGAAATAAAATTTATGACAAGATATTCTTAGTTATTAGATTAACTTTACATTTATTCTAAGTGGTCCAGATAGCATGGAAAAGGAGTCCATTTTTAAGGAATTTTTGTTTCTGGTTTACCTCTGATATTCTTTCCTCTTTGTTCATTAATGCAATCAAAAGATCTTCTATCATGCCAAGGGATGGTGGTTCTCATTTTCCATTGTTTTATTGTGTTTTTTTTCATAAATAACACTATCAAGTAGAATAATTGCCTAACCAGTGGATTGCTCTGAATTCTTTATTGTAATATGTTGATATTATTTCACTTATCTTTATGTCTGATGTCAGGCCAAACCAGTTTTCCTTTCAAGTAGAAGAATATTCTACCAAGGACGTGAGGAAGATGGGCTATTGCTTTACCAAAGATTGCTTCTGATAGAAGAGCAACTGTTTTGTTGGGTAATTTCTGCATGTTTTGGAACTGGGGGAATGAAACAGTTGCTTCATTGATTGTATGGCTTTACCCTTCACTTCCAACATCTTCAGTATGTCTTGAGAAAAAAGGCCAAACAGTAGGGCCTTATCAAACAATATATTTAATACTTGTCATCTGACATCTTCAGGGAGGGTGCCAATTATAAATCAGGCATACCCTGTTGTGGTTATGTCTGTGACTTTTCCCTTAATGCACATTTTTACTGTGTCATAGCCACACTTAATGGCTTGCTTCCTTAATTTTAGGACACTCTGAAAAATATGGGTCTGAGAGTACATGGCCCTGATTACATGAATGGAGAAGGTGTACATTTTCTTTCCTAAGGGGTCTAGTACCCTGCATTTCCTATCAGTAGGAATGGTGTTGAGCTTTGCTGTATTTTTCCACTGGATTCTTATATAAACATTTGGATTCATGTCGAGTCAACACAGTGATTGAAAACAAACATTAAACCATTTGGCAAGCCCCCCCCCCCCCACACACACACACACACATACACCCCCCTGGACTTATATATACCAACTCTGAGGTTGCACAACAGTGGAGAAAAAAGCAAACTCTGCTATCAGAAAAAGTAGTTTCAGTGAGCAGCACTCACTCTTTTTGCATTCACAAAAACTACATTTGTCCACGACACATTCCCAAACTGGTCAAGTTTTTAGATGACTGAGAGTTTGGCACTAGAAGACATTTTTATTCAGAAGGGTCTTCAAAGGCCTGGGTAGTATATGATGTAGTAGGTGGCCTGGCTTTTTTCATGCTCAGTGGTTCAATGTCCCCCTTTTCTAGGACTCTAAAAGCTCCTTGGCTCCCTATTTAAAATGTTCTTTCATAAGTTTAGGGTTTCTTCAAAACACTAGCTAGAATCCAGTCAAGTTTCTTCATCAATACTTTAAATATTCTTCTCATTTGCCTCCACTCCCAAAAATGCATTTTTATATGTCTCTTTTACCTAAGTCATAAACATCTTTCTATTTCCCAGTTCTTACAATACCCAGTATGCAAATTTGTACTCCATTAAAATCAAACACTTTTTTTCATATATATATATATATATATATATATATATATATATATATATATACACACACACACACACACACACACACACACACACAGTCTCAACAGTACTCCTCTTTTCATCTCCTTCAAAACATTGGTCATATTTTTTGGTATCATACATCCCTGAATCCTCAAAAAGCTTGACATTAGATTTATAGTAGCAATTCTCCTGGTAATATTTGTCTTAAGTAATCTTTCAGCTGATGGACATACCTTTGTTCATTCACTAATTCTTTCAGAAATCACCTGCATAATCTGTTACATTGTTAGGGGAGAACTGGAGCATATCCCACTAATCAGTGGGCACAAAGCATAGAATCTTACCATGAATAGGGCACCAGGCCATCACAGGATACATGTACTTGTGTAAACATAAACACACACACACACACGCACACACACGCACACACACACACACACACACACACACACACACACACACACACACACACACACACACACACACACACACACACCACACACACACACACACACATTGAACACTGCATGAACAATGAAGGGTAATATATGACAGCTCAGTTGATATATCCCTGGAATGCCGTGACAAGCTACTGCAGCTCAGCTTCAAGAGTAGATTAGCTCTGCTTTTGGACTGTGTGCTATGTGCCACACCATATAGCAGCTAGCCTATGCAACACATCTGCAGTTTCAAAAGTGGCACAAGACTTTCTGTAGGTTATTGACCACAGCTGTATGGCAGATGGAACATTGTGCCAATTGCCTAGACATGTTGTTTTGCATGATGTTTGACTTTTCCCAGTCAGTGCATGCTGTGTTGAGGCAGCTGTCTACACTTGTCCAAGTATGCTGCATCCCCAGTGACTGAAGGCAGCACCATTACCCCATTACATCCAGTGTGCTTGTGGTGACCATGTCACACAGAAGAACACCTTCCCCCTGCATGGGTAGCCATAACTAATGGGAGGTACATCTATCCCCAGCTGGCAAGACATGTTTATGTGACTATGTCTTGCTAAGCTATCATAGCTGAACTTGGTGCACATATCAGGCCAGCATATGGGGGTACCACACCTGTTTGCATGAAATAGGGGGAGGTCTACACTGCCGATGCCATCTATCTCAGGAGGAAGTCAGTGTAGGTCCATGTGGGTAGATAAATCATGTGGGAGACCTTGAGGCCCTGGTCACTGAATGTCTCTCCTGTTGCAGCCTGCACCATATGCTTATAGTTTGGAAATTATATCAGTATATTCTGACCACTTGCTAACAATAATATTTTACATTATGCCTGCTCAGCTATACTACATACCTACACAGTATACCTTACTATGGTTATTAATACATATACTTTATCTTTCAGATGTCTTCACTATATCATCCTGATCCTGCTGCATTAATTTATGTTGATGCCTAAGCACCTGTGATGGGGCAGGAGATGGTAGTATGGGGGAGGGGGTTCACATTCTACCACATCTTCATTATCACTTTCATGTCATACCTCCAGGTTACATGACATTGTATTATGCAGGATGCAGCAGGACTGCACTGGTGAGTACTGGAGAGTGCTACCAAAGCTGTTCAGACAACAAGAACACATCTTCACATGCCCAGTGATGTGTTAAATGATGTTCCATCTGTGGTAGGTATAACTGCAGTCCTCATGTGCAGGGTTTGTAGGAAGCATGTGGTGTTTCCAGCCACCGTTGTGGTAGGTTCTTCTGCATTCTGCTTTCATACCCATTTACAGGTGGTCTGTTCTCCCTGTCTCTTTGTCTGTGAGTCTGTTTTGCTTTTGTACATGATACTAAGAAGGTACAATTGCAGTGCCACTGCACATTGACATCTAGGGCCTCCTTTTTGTTGAATTCATTTCTTATTTAATTTATTGCATGAAGATTACTGCCAACAGATTACTGCCAACTGTTAATGAATACATTTCTGATTAAAAATACAAATTGCTGACTTAGAGACAAGCAGGAATACAGCTGGTGAATGCAATCCTTCTATTTCATCGTTACAGAAAAGGCATTTTTCAAAGTAGCACCCACATCCTGGAATAACTTAACAAAAAGATTAGAGAAACTGAAAACCTAAAGATCTTTAGAAAAAAAACTCAGGGAAATCCTGGCAGAAGTGAGCAAATATGACTGCTGTAAAGAGGCTAAATAAATTGTGGAGTAGGATCACCTTGGCTATTTTGAATTTCTTCCAGCAAATCTGTGAATGTATACATTAAATGACAGGTAAACACTGTAAATATTTGCAAAACTTCTAGAGGAAACTTACTGTAAATAATATGTATAGAATGTAATGAATTTTTCTTGATTTCACTATCCATGACCATGTTGTAGTGCGAGTCGTTACTAAATAATGTTATTAGTTCCTAAACTAGTATATGTTTTCTTCTGTGGTTACTGTCCTATAATAAGTTTTCTTCTGTGATGATGCTCTTTATGTATTACCAGTTTCATGTTTACTCTGTTGCTATCATGTAAGTGTTGTGTACTGTCTAGCCAAATGTCTCAGTTTGCGGCAAAAAGACTCAATGGACCAGTTCATTTACCCTGTTAAATAGAACAATTTTTTTTTTAAAAGAGTGAAATATTTTTGAAGAAAATAGACAGTGTCAGCTAGAAGCTTAAGAAGTAAGATTTTTATACAATATTATATAAATGCTACATTTTCTTAAGAAGTTAAATAAATTTGGAAAGATTATCATCTAATACTTCCTAAGAAGCTGTAAGTGCAAGTAAAGTCGGACCTATCCCATCTTAGAACTGGAATGCTGTATTATCTAAAATAGTCACTAGATGGCAATGTTTATCTATGTGCAGAATAGTTGCTTTTTTTCCCCAATAATTTTTATTTTCAGTTTTTCATTTGTATAAAAAACAATCATTTCCATTCTTACAGCATGACCATCGGTGAGTGTTATACATTGTAGTCTATATAGTAACATGTAGGTCATAAAAATATCTATTTACACTATGTACAAAGATGCTTAGAACTAGCCAGTTTTCTAGTTTCAGCACTCAAATCTGTTTCTTTGAACTCAGCACTTGTTCAGAACTCATTGTAAGCACTAAATAAGCTGCAAATTACTACAACACTCAACTTTCCTCACTTGTCTAGAGGAAAGCAGTTTTTAGTACCTAATAAATAAGCACCTATTCAGGCATGTCTAAGGGTCAGCTCCTGGTGATTTCTCCTGTCTACCTGATGAATCTGGGCATCTTGGGGCAATGCAGCAATTGCCTCATATACACAGACAACCTTCTCCTCCTACCACCCAACACTACAACCTGTGAGAGATGCACTTATATAACCAAACTGGAAGCAAAGCTCTCTTCACCCAAGACTGAACTATACAGTCAAAAGGAGAAGGTAAACACGTGCACCACACCACACTCATCACATAGTTCCTCAAAACCTACACCACCAAAACACACACATAGAAACACAAAACACGCACCTACATTCACGGAGGCTCTCAATAAAAACCTGCCCAAGCATCAGGGACCTCCAAAGCAGAAACGCAAGCAAACTCCACCCCCCAACACAACCCAAATAACACATAGCCCACAAACTCAGTGTGCCACTCAACCACAGGCCATAAGGCATAATAACGTACCCAACACTCTAGTCATAAGTGACTCTATAGTCATGCACACTGATGTTCCACTCACCAGGCTAAACAAGGAGAAAGTTACTGTCAGCTGCGTGTCAGGTGCCAGGATCTACCACATAATGCACGCACTCAGGTCACTCCACAACAAGTACAAATATGACACTGTCATTTTCCATGTTTGTGTGAATGACCTGAGACGTACCTCCCTGGACTACATGAAAAGAGACATGGAGGAGCTCTCGGATCTTGTAGCCCAGGCAGGTATGACCCTAGCCCTGAGTAGCATCCTGCCATCACCCAGAATGATACCACAGTACAAGGACAAAATGATTGACTTCAACAATTGGCTACGCTTCCTGTGTCATTCTAAGGGGATCCAGTATTTGTCTGCCTGGGACGACATGATCGACAGACCACGATGCTTTGCCAGAGATGGCCTGCACCTGTCGCCCTTAGGATTCCGGATACTGGCTAAGGCTCTTGGCACCCCTAAAGTGACTTTTTTAGGCAAGGTTCAAATGACAAATTCACCACTGTAACAGGTACAAGCAAGCAAAATCTGAGGGTAATGCTACTCAATGCTAGAAGTCTAAACCTCAAAATGCACTCACTCGAGGCACTCCTTAAAATAGAGAACATCGACATCTGTGCAGTGACAGAGACCTGGTTCAAAGCTCCAGAGAGCACTCCTACATTATCAGGCTATAATTCATACCACACTTTTCGGCCACCTAATGCGGAACGAAGCACTAAAGGTGGAAGCATGTCCATATTCATTAAGGATATCCACACCTCCAGACTAGTTGCACAGCATAATGCATCCAAGATTATCCAAGTGCAACTAACTCTGGGCAAGACAGCAATCCAAGTTGTAGCTTGCTACAGACCCACCACCATGCCCCAGGATTCCCACTCCTCATTTCTTGATACATTGGAAAGTATTAGGGTACAACCCAACACCCTAATAATGGGCGATTTCAACTACCCCACCATTAACTGGGGAAACTACTTATGTACCAACTCTTTTGCTCAATGTTTTCTGGAATTCATAAATTCCAACGCCTTGGATCAACTTATTCACACCCCCACCAGGGGCAGCAATATCCTAGACCAGGTCATTACCAACATGGGCAACCAGAGGTCAATTCCTCCTTGGTCAGATCCAACCACAAGCTAATCACCATAGATATCCACATCCTGCCCCCACCCCCAGTTAGGGAAACCACCGTAAAAAACTTCTCTAACTCCAACCTCACACTTCTTAAGACAGAAGTGGCAAACTTCATGACACCCATGCAGACGGACAATAGAGGTACGACTGCTGAATTCTACACAAATGCACTTTATAAGCACTTACACAAGAGCATGAATCATGCTATCCCTAATAGAACCAAGATGCTATCCTCCAAAATCTGGTGGTCATCTGCCATAAACAAACTCTACAACAGAAGAAAGAAACTATTGCAAAAAAGAGTAAAATCCCATGACTGGAGGAACTCCCTGGTCAACCTCAGTAAGAAGCTGAGATCTCTCATAAAATCCTCCAAAGCTAGTTACGAAAACAAAATTGCCACTGACTCTAAAGACAACCACAAAGCATTCTATAGCTATGTCAAGAATCTCAATGGCAACACTCAGATCTGGTCTGAGTTACAGCACAATAGCACTAAATATACAGAACCAACTGATATTGCCAACATCCTGGCAGATAGGTTCAGTGCTAACTTTACCCCCCTCTCACCCCCTAGAGGGCCCATCTCTATACTGGAAGAATGCAAAGCTCCTGTAATCATGGCTGCACAGGTAAAAAACACACTCTCCAAAGCCAAGAACACAGCATCCATGGGATCTGACAATATTCCAGGCTGCATTCTACACGAACTACAGAATGAACTGGCACCTTACCTAAGTACCATGTTCAAGCATAGCCTCACCTCAGGCTTTGTGCCCACTGAATGGCACACCACGACGGTTATCCCACTCCACAAAGGGGGAGCCACGACGGACCCCAGGAACTACCACCCCATTAGCTTGACGAGCTTGGTCTGCAAGGCCATGGAACGTATCATCATGGAATTCATAAACAAAGACATTGGTAATCTCCAAACTCTGGACCCTACCCAGTTCGGGTTTGTAAAAGGCAGATCATGTCTCCTAAACTTGATAGACTTCTTTGAAGCAGTCACCAAAGCCATAGATGAGGGTAAGGTGGTTCACACAGCTTATCTAGATCTCGCCAAGGCTTTCAACACCATCCCCTACTCTAAAATTATAGATAAGCTCACTAAACTAGGTATAAATCCCTATGTCACAAGATGGGTTGCCAACTGGCTCATGGACAGAACCCACACTGTGAAAGTAGCAAACTCCAAATCTGACTTCAAACCAGTGATAAATGGAGTAACACAGGGTTCAGTCCTGGGTCCTCTCCTGTTTGATATCTACTTCTCTGAAGTACAGGCTAACACAGAAGGTCTTCTCTATCAAAGTTTGCAGAAGACTACAAACTAGGAGCCATAATCAAAATTGCTAATGATGTGGACATACTACAAAAGGGCCTCACTGAGACAGATGCCTGGTGTCAAAGCCATGGCCTGAAGCTGAATGCCAAAAAGTGTCTTGTCATCCCCTTTGGTAAAAATTCTGTACCCATGAACTACCACATAAGTGATAGTCTACTTAATGCTGAAAGAGTGATAAGAGTCCTTGGGACACAGGTGGACAGTAGTCTTTCCTTTGATAATGACATTGCCACAGTGGTCAGGAAATCCTTCTACGTGGCTCACCTCATCACAAAAGGTTTCTCATCCAGAAAAAAAAAGGTCAATGTTCCCCTCTACTCATCACTCATTAGACCCTTTATAGTGTACAACGCCCCTTTTGGTATGTACCTCACAAGACATCTACAACAACTGGCAAGGCCACAGAAATACCTCACAAAGAGGATTACTGGCCTCAAACAGATGCCCTACGCAGACTGTGTCAACAAACTCCAGCTTTACTCTGTCACATATCGCCTACTCATACAAAGCTATGTCAAACCCAGAGCTGTTGGACATGCTCCACTTAAAGAAATCCCAATCCCTCCGAGCTACATGCTCTAGGGACCTAAACCTTGTCACCACAATAAGTAGAACATGCTGGAGGGATAGATTCCTGTTCCAGAGACTTCCCATACTCTGGAACAGACTACCTATCTATGTCAAACAGAGCTCCTCATTAGCACTCTTCAAGAAAAATCTTGATGATTGGATGGGAAATAGGAAATTCACCCCAGGGATCACTTCTTTGGCTCTGCTCGACAGGGGCACAGGAAAATAATTTTCTTGGGTGGCAAATGCCAGGTTATCTTTTTGGCTAGGCTTATATAGGCCCTACGGCTAATAGCCTAGTACCTACCTATGAACCTATGCCTTCTCAGTCAATTCCGTTGTTTTAAAACAGCACCTACAATAAGGATTTCAAGTCCAAAGTTTGACTGTGTGATCATGTGTATATTTCTAAGTTCCTCTGTACCTTCATACTATGTAGTATGTATGATGTTTTATGCTAGTATGATGTTAAGGGTTTGTTCCCAAATTTCTCGAGCTTTCACATTTTTGCTTCTTTTATCCATTACTATTTTATGGGCTAAAAGATGTTTTATAGCTATTTTTTTTAATCCCTCCCAAGATATGTTTGTAGGGTCTAACCATTTGAGAGCTATGTATAGCTTCATTAGTAAGAAAATTATCATAAGTATATTCGCTTGTTTTTCTGATATGTTAGATGGGCGAATAGGTAGAAGGGTAAATTCCCATGTTAGTGTTGATGTTTGATATCCCATTTTTTGCAGTTGTATCTTGAGGGAAGTCCAGAGTTTGTACACGCATTTGCAACTCCAAAATATATGCATTAGGTCTGCTACTTGGTCCTTGCAGTGTGGGCAGTATGGTGATTTGGATGGATTGCATTTGTGGAGTATTGCGGGTGTAAAATATGCATTAATATTTATCATGAGCTGCGTGTATGACAGTTTTTTAAGGGGTATACTTTTCAGTGTTAGATTGATTGCATGACTTATTTGCTGGTCGCCTATGGATGGCTTTAATTTTCTCCAGTAGTTAGAGAAGAGGGTGTCCTGAAATTTGATTTTGCCTGTCATTTTATATGAGTTAGATATTGTTTTCCTTGTTGTAAGAATAGTCTTCCAAAGCAGAGTACAGTTTTCCATGTCACTATTAAGTATAGTAAAGTTTTGGAGGTAGCTGGAACACAACTGTTTGATTTGTCTTAGAATTATTATATATGATTTGGGTAGATTTAGTTTACTTCTCATTTCTTGGATTGTACAGTTAAGGTATGCAGAATAGTTGCTTTTTTAAATTATATGTATTGAAGCTGTGCTCAGATTAAAGGGTAAATGCAGCTATAAGAGTGTGCTTACTTAGTTGTTTATTTAGTTAGTATACCTTGTTTACAGAGTTGTTCAATCTGGCCAAGAGCATTATTACAGAGACTTTGCAGAGAACAGCTCTGAGACTAAGGTGCAAAAAGAAGTACAATAGTTTCAATACAGAGTTAAGGAGCAGTTATGAACATTATGCTATACCCACAGTAATTTATGCAATATTAAGGGTACAACATGAAATGCTTACATTAATGCTTACATTAAGTTACTTGTACTGTGCAACTTACACCACACCACTGGGCATATATGTTTGTCAAGGGCATAGATGGGATTTTTTGAACTGTATGGCATATTACAGAATGTATCACCACACCTAAACCGAGAGAGGAGAGACTATATGCTTCTATGTTTCTGGGATGTATGCCTTCCACTACTGCAAAATAGATAGATAGATAGATAGATAGATAGATAGATAGATAGATAGATAGATAGATAGATAGATAGATAGACAAACAAACAAGATACAGAGATAAATAACATTTATCAAACCTCTTCTCATTTTTCTGTGAAATAAGAAAGGTAAAACATGTCATAGAGGTTGTAAAATCAGTTAATCAGAAGAAACAAATGACAGCAGTAGCTAAATAAGTATTCAAAAATGCTTACGTGCAAAAAAAAAAGCATGTATTTGAGATGCATAACTAGCCACTTTAGTCATAGTCTTTGAAATTCTCAGAAGTACTAAACATTTCTGAATTTTTCCCAAAAATACAATTCACGGATATATACTCTGGGTTTCAGGATGAACAACTACAAACAACGAGGAAACAATGCAACTTACTATGTATGGAGTAAAGACAGATAAACTTATTAACAAAACAAACCCAAGGATTCATTAAAGGGCCTAGCACAAGTCGTAGGCGATGCATCCATGACATGGTATTTTGCAATTCAGAGATGTGTCAGCCGCAGTGAGGAAAGACATCATTATTGGCTAATTTGTAAGTTTTTCAATCGCAGTTACTACCATAATGTGCGAATCATTGTTGATCTGCACATTGCAGCAGTTAATCTCTGGAGCTACATCGTATAGGCATAGGAACCCACATCATTCTCCAACACACACACATACGCACGCATGCATGCACATGCACACACCCACACACACACACCATACCTCTCAACCTCTTAAACTGAGAAATCTGGACAGAGCCATAAATAAATAATTCTAATTGTTGACATTTTTCAAACATACCTCAATATCCGGTAACATTCAACACATGTTTAGTGGGGGGGGGGGGCAAGCTCCCCTGCACCCCCACACCCCCTGCTACTTATATATTACAACTCCAAGATCACTATACAGTGAGGAAAAGGGCAAAGTTCCCAATCCCCACCACTGTTGTGGGTCTGACATATTTTGAACTGCCATTATGAGATTTTGACAAACTGCCTTTCGACAATCAAAGTTCACATAACAGCATTTTCAGTTTTGATTGTAAACCATATATATATATATATATATATATATATATGTATACAAATAAATATATATATATATATATATATGTATACAAATAAATATATATATATATATATATATATATATATATATATATATATATATATATATATTATATATATATAAATTGTATGCAAAGCCACGAGTGTATACAAGGGATGGTATAGTTGCTTGTACTAGAAGGTGCATATTACAGGGAAAGTGCAAACCTTTCAGAGAGCCAAATCAGAGTAAAGCAGACAGCATCCATAGTAAGTAATAGAATAAGCTGCCTTGGCAGTTTAAGTTGGCTTCTTTCAGGAAAACAGATTACTTTGAGAGGATTTCTGTCTATATACAGTGAGCAGAGTGGAGGATGGGAATTGACTACAACTGTGATCTGAGATATATAACAATAAGTATCCTGTTTGTTTGGCTTATTTATACTGGTTATTGCTTCTAGCAATTTATACATAGCACTTTTTATTGCCTGCTGCATATTTTTGCTGTATTTTATTGCTATTAACTAATCTGCATGGGTAACTGATTTGTTTGCAGTTAAAAGCATTCTCTAGAGTCTCCTTGCTCTTTTATCTGTTTAAAAACTTTCATTTTGTGTCTCACTGCTGTGATAAAGATTTCTGTAGTGTTTACTATCTAAAAAGTATAGGCTAATAGCTTTAGTATTGTCCCAGTTCAGATTTGCTATCTCTGGGGCTTTTTGTTTTTGCAGTGATTGTTCTTTTTTTTTTTCAAAACAGGTTTATTGTTTTAACATATAAGAGAAATATCATAACAATTTTATACAAGTAATTAAAAATAGGTATTATTATAATATTCAACAAAACAACTAAAGTATTTACAAAGACATCCACTACAATCAGATCAATTAATTAAACTAAAATACCATGCTATTGAAATTAAAATTTTTTTAACAAATTTTGTAAATTATCCCATACAATGTAATAAGATGTTTTTCTATTTGTTCTTGTCCTAATTGTGTTTATTTCCATATGGCACACTATATTCATAACATTTTAAATTCATTGAACGAAGGAGGTGTATCTGAAATCCAATTTCTAGTTATTATTTTCCTAGCCACTGCTAGAATAGACCATAACAAGGGAAGCTTAACCTTTTTAACACTTTGAGGTACAGGTGTGTTGAATAATATAAGAGATTTAGAAATAATGAAATTATCTGTAAAAAGAGCCTGCAAAAATTCATTAATTGACTTCCAGTATTCTTTCAATTTTATACAGTCATAAAACATATGAGCCCAGTCAGCATTAATTTCTACATTACATCTCTTACATAAATTATCTTTATTATTTATTTTATTCATCATCAAAGGTGTATTGCAGTGATTGTTCTGAGCACATGACTAGGCCATCAAGAATTAGCAGAAGCCTTTCTTTACCTTCTTGGCAGGATTGTGTTGATTGGCTGCTGGCTAGTGGGGGTTGGTTCTTTTGAGCTTTTAAAAAAAAAAAGTTGTCTAAGGTTGTATCTTCTGGTATTTAAGCCCTAACTTTGAGAGAATTTCTGTCTATACACACTGAGCAGAGTGGAGGAGAGGCATTGACTACAACTCTGATCTGAGATATATAACAGTAAGTATCCTGTTTTTTGGCTTATTTATACTGGTTATTTCTTCTAGCAATTTATATATAACAGTTTTAATTGCCTGTTGCATACATTTTACTGTATTTTATTGCTATTAACTAATCTGCATGGGTAACTGATTGTTTGCAGTTAAAATCATTCTGTGGAGTCTCCTTGCTCCTTTATCTGTTTAAAAACTTTCATTTTGTGGCTCACTGCTATGATAAAAATTTCTGTAGTGTTTACTGTCTAAAAGAGTGTAGGCTAATAGCTTAATATTGTTCCCCACTCTGCCTCCCTGTTGGTGTCTTGTTGTTATACTTGGTGGCTTTGCAGTTGCCCGCCCCTACTGTAAATTTGATCTGGGACACTCCTCCCAGTCTAGTGTCATTAGCTCATTCTACCTAATACAGAGATAACATCTGAGAAGGCCAACCCACTTAGTTTCTTTCCTTTTGTTCCTCCTTTCTCCCTTTCTTTAAAAAAATGCCTGAATATCCTTGTGTTCTGACTGTGCTTCTCAAACATTTTGGAACTATAGAGTATATTTTAGTACATTTATTAAAACTGTATTTGCCTTAATATTGCTATAACTCAAGTGCTCTAGGTTACACTGCATCTGAATTGTTTATGTGTGTTTTAGCTGCTATTCTGTATATACAGACTTCTCTGTATATTTAGACTAGCTACTTAGTCTACTGTATTACTGCCTCTTAAATCATTTTTCAGTTGTGCACTTGCCTTGCTTCATTTAAAAAGTTTTAAATTGCTAATTTTGTAGAGTTTTAATTGCATTTACTGTTTAGGGCTACACACTCAAGTGTGTTAGCCTTTTCTGGGTTTATTTACTGTATTATTGCATTGTTTAGCCTTTTGTAACAACAAAAAAAAATACTATATTGTTTGCTTGTTTCCTGCCTTTCCTAGCTAGTATAGTCCAGATCCCAGGCTTTGCTTGTCTCAGGACTTTATTTTCTTTCTTCAGAGCTATCCAGACCTTGCTGTGGTAGAGGGAAGTCCTACTGCTTACCAGTGGGAGTAGTGAGCATTGTACTGCCTATCTAACACTAGAGGGGTGGTTTCCAGCTCAGAAATCGTAATTTTATTATCCTTTTTGGGCTGATTTCTATCCCTTTCAACTTTCTGGCTTAAAAACAGGTGCGTTTGTGCATTTTTTACATTGTGCAGCACCACAGGGCTACTGTTAAACTATTCCAGGTGCCAGAAAGTCTGCTCTTCAAATTTTCCCTTAGAACTAGCTGGTTTCTCAGTAGTAGCACTAAAATCTGAACCCCTTGTGACTAACACTTGCTCTAGAACCTACCGGAAAGCACTAGGAAGCCTTAAACTGATACAAGCGCTCAACCCTCCATGTCAATAAGGAGAAATTAATCGTAGGCACTAAACAGCCTATAACTGCAAAGTACCTTGTAAAGGTAAGGGAAAACAACTCTTGTACTTTACAAAAAAAGCACCTAAACAGGCATGTCCAAAGGTCAGCTTCCAGTGATTTCTCCTGTCCACCTGGTGAATCTGGGCATACTGGGGCAATGCAGCAACTGCCTCATGTACACAGACAACCCTCTCCTCCTGCCACCCAACACTACAACCTGCAAGAGATGCACTTACATAGCCAAACTGGAAGCAAAGCTCTCACCAGCCAACATTGTGCTAGACAGTCAGGAGGAGAAGGTTAACACCTGCACTACACTTCAAGCAACACATAGCCCTTCAAAACCCACACCGTCAACACCCACACATAGCAGCACTAAACCCACATATGCAGAAGCCCTTAACATTAACCTGCCCAAACAACAAGGACCTCCGAAGCTGAAACGCAAACAAACATCAGTCACAACCAAAGTGACACATAGCTCACAACACCAGTGTGCCACCCAACAACAGCCCCTAAGGCAATACAATGTACCCAACACTTTAGTCTTAGGTGACTCTATAGTCAGGCACACTGATGTCCCACTCACCAGGCTGAACAAGGAGAAAATTACAGTCAGTTGCCTGTCAGGTACCAGGATCCGCCACATAACGTATGCGCTCAAGTCACTCCACAACAAGTACAAATACGACTCTGTCATTGTTCATGTTGGAGTGAATGACTTGAGATGTATCTCCCTGAAAAGAGACATGGAAGAGCTCTTGGATCATGTGGCCCAGGCAGGTATGACCCTAGCCCTGAGTAGCATCTTGCCTTCACCCAGAATGATACCACAGTATAAGGACAAAATGATTGACTTCAACAATTGGCTAAGCTTCTAGTGTCATTCAAAGGGGATGCAGTATCTGTCTGCCTGGGAAGACATGATCGACAAACCATGATGCTGTGCCAGAGATGGTCTGCACCTGTCACCCCTGGGATTCAGGTTACTGGCTCTTGCCACCCCTATAGTGCCTTTTTTAGGCAAGGTTCAAAGGACAAAACCACCACCATAACAGATACAAGTATGCAAAATCTGAAGGTAATGCTACTCAATGCTAGAAGTCTAAACCTCAAAATGCACCTAAAAATGGAGGACATCGATATCTGTGCAGTAACTGAAACCTGGATCAAGGCTTCAGAGAGCACCCCTGCAATACCAGGCTACAACTCTTACCACACGTTTCGACCACCAAACCAAGACCAAAACACTAAGGAGTGTCCATATTCACCAAGGATATTCACACCTCCAGGCTATTTGCCCAACACAATGCATCTGAAATTCTCCAGGTGCAACTAACACTAGGTAAGACTGCAATCCAAACTGTAGCTTGCTACAAATCCCCCACCATCCCCCAAGATTCTCACTACACGTTTCTAAACATACTGGAAAAGATTAAGATACAACCAAACACCCTAATACTGGGTGATTTCAACTACCCTGCCATTAACTGGGAAAACTACTCCGGTACCAACACCTTTTCCCAACAGCTCTTGGAATTCATAAATTCCAGCGCCCTGAATTAACTAATCCATTGTCCCACCAGGGGCTCCAATATCCTAGACCTGGTCATTACCAACATAGGAGATAGATGCTCCACACCAGTGGTCACCCCCTCATTGGTCAGGTCTGACCATAAGCAAATCACCCTTGACATCCACATCCAACCCCCCCCCCCCCCAGTAAGGAAACCTCCGTAAAAAACTTCTCCAAAGTCAACTTCATGCTACTCAAGTTAGAAGTGACAAACTTCATGACACCCATGCAGATGGGATCTGAAAGTTTGACTGCTAAATCCTACACTAAGGCACTGTATGAGCACATCCACTCATGCATGAATCGTGCCATCCCAAATAGAACCAAGATGGTCTCCTCCAAAAAAAGGAAGCCAATCTGGTGGACCCCTGCCATAAACAAACTATACAACAGAAGGAAGAAACTGTTGCAGAAAAGAGGAAAATCCCAGGATGCAAAAAACTCCCTTACCAGCCTCAGTAAGAAGCTGAGATCCCTCATAAAATCCTCCAAAGCTAGTTGTGAAAATAAAATTGCCAAAGATTTCAAAGACAACCACAAGGCATTCTATAGTTATGTCAAGAATCTAAATGGCAATGCTGAGATCTGCTCTGAGCTACAACAGAATGGCATTAAATATACTGATCCCAAGGATATTGCCAATATCCTGGCAGGTTGATTTAGTGCCAACTTCACCCCCTCTCACCTTCTAAAGGGCCCATCTCAATACCAAAAGATTGCCAAATTCCAGTAATCACGGCCACACAGGTAGAAACCACACTCTCCAAAGCTAAAATACAGCATCCATGGGGCCAGATGACATCCTGGGCTGTGTACTGGCACCTCACCTAAGTGTCATGTTTAATAATAGCCTTACCTCAGGCTTTGTGCCCACTGAGTGGTGCACAGCTACAGTTATCCCCACTCCACAAGGTGGGATCCACCTTGGATCCTGGGAACTATCGTCCCATCAGTTTGACGATCCTGATCTGCAAGGACATGGAACGCATTATCATGGAACGTATAAACAAAGACATTGGCAACCTTCAAACACTGGACCCCACCCAGTTTGGGTTTGTGAAGGGCCAATCTTGTCTTCTGAACCTGATTGACTTCTCTGAATCAGTCTCCAGAGCTGTGGACAAGGGTAAGGCAGTCCACACAGCCTATCTGGACCTCGCCAAGGCCTTCAACACCATCCCCTACTCTGGAATCATAGATAAACATAAATCCATACGTCACTCGATGGGTTGCCAACTGGCTTACTGACAGAACCCAGACTGTAAAAGTAGCCGACTCCAAATCCAGCTCCAGACAAATGACAAGTAGAGTACTTCAAGGTTCAGTCCTGGGGCCGCTCTTGTTTGGCATCTACTTCTCTGAAGTGCAGGCCAACACTAAGGGACTCTGGCTAAGAAAGTTCTCAGATGACTGCAAACTGGGAGCCATTATTGAATTTCCAAATGATGTAGATATTCTACAAAAGGGCCTTACAGAAACAGATGCTTGGTGCCAGAACCATGGGCTCAAGCTTAATGCCAAGAAATGTATAGTTATCCCCCTTTGAGAAAAAACATGTACCCATGAATTACCACATAGGTGGCAGTACACTAAACACTGAAAGTGTGATGAGAGACTTAGGGACACAGGTGGACAGTGGTCTTAACTTTCGATAAACACATAGCCACAACAGTCAGGAAATTCTTATATGTGGCACACCTCATCACTAAGGGCTTTTCATCCAGAAAAAAGGAGGTCATTGTCCCACTGTACTCATCCCTCATTAGACCCATTATAGAGTATCACGCCCCGTTTGGTATGTACCTCACAAGACATCTGCAAAAGCTGGAAAGGCCTCAGAAGTACCTCACTAAAAGAATCACAGGCCTAAAGCAGACCATCTAAAAAAACTCCAGCTATACTCTGTGGCATATCATCTACTCAGGTGATCTTTGCTTAACATACAAGGCCATGTCAAACCATGAGCTGTTGGACATGCTCCACTTAAAGAAATCCCAATCCCTCAGAGCCACATGCTCCAGGGATCTAAACCTTGTTATCACAATGAACAAAACATGCTGGAAGGATAGATTCCTGACCCAGAGACTCCCCATACTGTGGAATAGACTGCCCATACATGTCAAGCAGAGTGCCTCCTTGGCCCTCTTCAAAAGGAACCTTGACGATTGGATGAGAGATAGGAGGTTCACCCCGGTGATCATGTCAGTTGCTCTGCTAGACAGGGGTCCAGGGAAGTAAATATTGTGGGAAGACATATCCAGGCAATTGTTATGGCTAGGCTTGTATAGGCCCTAGGGCCGATAGCCTAGTACCAAGCTATGAACCTATTAGTGACCTTTAGGGTCTTGGAAGGATTTAGCATAGAGAGTCTCCAGATAGCTATGACTGAAGAGAGAGAAAGCAGCCTGTGGGGGATTGTAGAGAACTGAAGTTGGGTTTGAGAATCTGTTGTCCTCAGGGAAGAATGAAGCTGTGTTTGGGAAGCTCTTGTTGTAAGAGAAAGGGAAGCTACCTGCCCATACAAGAAAGTCAGATGAAAGACTGAGACTTTTAAGTAGTGAATTGATTTGGAAACCAGTTGAAAAATGTATTGACCTGTACCAGAAAATATAGTTAGCTATTCTGGCACCTGGTGCCATTCCTCAATCTGGTGCTCCCCATAACTTTTAAGTTGAGGAAGGAAAAAAATGTCCATTCCTGACCTGGCACTCCTTATTAAATAAGCAGCAAGCCATATCCATTCTTCGCCAGCTACTGTCCTCAAGTCAGAGATGAGGAGCAAAATAAATAAATACATACATACAAATAAGGTTTGTTTACAATCTGGCACTCCTCATTTAAAGAGAAAAAATGTCTTAAACTGAAACAAACTGCTTGATACATTTATAACAAGCAGCTGCTGCAGTTTATGCCACATATGATATGGAGTGCTAAAGCACTCCATTTCTGACTGTAGGTGCAAATTAGCATTCATTTCTATATGCTTGTAATGCACTTAAGATTGATAGGCCTCTGCCAATTGCACCCCATAACACTTTGTACCCAGGATGGCTGCCCCCTTTCCCCCATTCTGTCTATGCCTCTGACCATAACTATGAAAGTTCTATTTGCACTGACCAGATTACTATGAGCCTACACAAGTGAGAAAGCATTTGTATGACTGAGTTTTTTATGTCATTTCCCAAGTTGCAAGGAAGCAGTATTGGTGTTATCTTTGTAAACAAACTTGCTTAACTCATTAACTGTAGCAGAGCTCTGGAGGTTTGCACTCTAACTTCCAATGATTGCATCATCAGCTTTTTAACAAATCAAGTCACGTCCTCATATTTCAAATGTTCATATTTGTGGTGCCATAAGGATCACTAAAATAATGTAAATGTCAAACTGTTCAGTACAAACAAATCCTTAAAGTGGTAGTGTTCATTAGAGTCTAGGTCTTAAACTGGAATTTAGAAGGCATAATAAACACAGTAAATATTAATTTTGTAATGTTTTGTAAGCAGCTTGCACTATCTCAGTAATCACTCAAGCTACACACGAACTGTCAGCTGCATTTTGTTTGTCCATTTGTGAATTTTCATATAAGGCTATGTAGTTGTTTCCTTGTTACTTGGTAGTTGAGATAGTTGGATTATGGCAATATGATTAAATACTATATGAAGAACAATTCATATCTATTTGGCAGCACCAGACAGAGGTCAAATATCAGTGCAGTTGTGCTGCCCATCATATAAGCTTTAACATGAAGTCTTTCATGTCCACCTCTACAAAGAGTCTAGTCACCAGTGAAGTCCCTCAGGAATCAGTCCTGGGACCACTATTTTTTGGCATCTGCTTCTCTCAAGTCAAGTCCAATGTCAAGGGCTTCTGGCTGTCCAAATTTGCAGACAATTATGAATTAGGAGCAGTCACAGAATCCCCCACCAACAACAGTGTTCTCCATGAAGGGCTGACACAGACAAATAATTGATGTCAGAGGCATGGACTAAAATTAAATGCCAAGAAATGAATAATAGTATCCTTTAGGAAGGCAGCCACCCTTGGTAACTGCCATATTGACTAAACACCCCTAAGAGTTGACCCAGTAGTCAGGGACTTGGGAATACACATGCAACAGTAATCTGGCCTTTAACCATCATGTGTCTACCATAGTGAGGAAATCATTATATATTGTGCAACTTATAAACAAAGTTATGGCATCTAGGTCCAAGGAGGTCATTGTTCTACTGTATTCAGTGCTCATCATATCCTTCATTGAGTACAATGCCTCGTCTGGTATGTACCTAACCAGGCACATCCAACAATTGAAATGTCCACAGAGGGTCCTCGTTAAAAGAATACAAGACATAAATAACATGTCCTATGCTGACCACTTCAAAACCCTAACCCTGTATTCTGTCTCATACAGGCTGTTAAGGAGAGATCTATGCCTGGCATACAAGGCATCTTTGACCTCACTCTGATGGACCTCTTTCATATCTGCAAAACAAACAGCACCGTTCTAAAGACTTAAACCTTGCCTGTGATATAAATATAACCTGCTGGAGAGACAGATATTAATCCCAGACACTACCCCTTCTCTGGAACAGGCTTCTCATCCATGTGAAGCAGAGTTCCTCCCTAACCTAATTCAAGTGTAACTTGAATAAATGGATGTGAAATCAGAAATTCACCCCTGGTTTGGCACCTGTTTCTCTACAGACAGCCTGTAAATGCTTTGTCCTACAGGCCCCTGCTTATAAATGTTTCATTTCCCGAGCCCCTGTTTACATTACCAAGGATACCAAAATTTGTTAGAGGTTCAGGATGCATGGCTAGGCTTAAAAAAGACCCCTATGGTTGTTTGCCTAGTACAGACCCATGAACCTATGAACCTAACAACTTGTACGTAACATGGGGTTGAAATTATTAATGCAAGTATGAACAGTCATATCTGACACCTAGAGGCATCAGTATGATATAACTTATAAAAACACCTATAGGTGCAACTAGGCTGTAATGAGTTAATAACTGCCTTCAATAATATACCTCCCAACTGTACCAAATGACTCAGTTTTTACCGAGTTTTGGGGTCAAAATAATGGGGTGCCTCGATTCCTGAGTGGCACCCCTTAATTTCCGAATTTCCCGGCTTTGTTTTTAAATTTTTTTCCCCATCTTTTTTGAGTTGACATCATCGCGCATGACAACATTTAGAATGAGTTAGGTAGGAGACTAATAGACATAATGGAAATTACATTGGAATTTTCTGACTATCCATGAAGGTGTTTCAAAACAGACACAGCTAGTAACTCTGGTGCCATATTTTAGTTGTTTGTTCTTTGGCTTGTGTTTGAAAGTTGGTATCCCACAATTCCGTATGGGTGTGTGGGGATACGTAATTATATATGCAAATTTTATGTTAATCAGCGTACAGATTTGTACTTATTTTTCATGGGCTTTGTCCAGATTTTTGATGTTTCCAGGTTGAGAGGTTATGTTCAAGGAGTATCTGTAACGTTAAGTCTTATCAAAGTTGGACATTAGTGGTTTTTCAGCAGGCATAAAAATAGATTTCTTCCACAAACTGTGGCTTTAAATGCCACCTTCAGGACAAATTACATTGCTTAAGTTGTTTCTGCACCTTCCCCCTGCTCTAAAATATAGGTCTTTGTGAGGAAATGCTGCTTCTGAAAAGGGAAAAAAGCTGACTGAATCCAATTTATGTTCTTCTCCTAGATAATCATCTCCTCTAAATTTGAGTTTTGTGAAGAAGATGAAAACCTTGTACCCATACAAGGACTTACTTTAACAACAAAAATGAGATGTATATGGTGTTGTTTAGATGGTTCTCATGGCAGTGAAAGAGGTTATTATCTGCAAGGATTGTGTGCTGTGTTTAAACTTGTGTACTGCAAAGGCTGTATTCTACTAAAATAAAATGGAAAATTTAATGGAGATTTTATTAAACTCTGAAAAGGTTCTTCAAGCTGCTATTGCAGCCTTGCTAGAGTGAAATATATCCGCAAACAAGTTACACTGCTTAAGCTGTTTCTGCACCCTCCCCCATTAGCTTATATGAAAGAAGTCCTGCTGTCAATCAGCACTTGGCCTCCAACAGCAAATCACCATGATAACTAGCAAATCTGCTATCTCACTGAGAGACTATAAGCCCAGGACAGAGTTGAAGAATTGTGAGTGAAAAGATGACATTGAGGCATAACTGATGACATTCAAGAGATTTAAAGCTAAAGAGAACTGGTTACACAATGAGTGGGCAAGGATTCTATCCTTACACTTGTCCAGGGACACCTTGAAAGTGCATATGAACTTGGAGAATGATGATGCTCACAGCTATCAAAGACTGAATAAAGAGATCCTGTTTAGGATGGGAGCTCTACTTCAGGTCTAGTCTTTGAGATTTTACAACTGGACATTCAACATGAACAGACCAGCAATTATACAAATGACCGTTTTAATACATATTCTGAAAATTTAGTTAAAACCTGAGGTAAATAATGTAAGAAAATGTTTATAAATCATAGTTGTAGATACATTTAAGAGGTGCTACCTAGTAATTTAAGAAATTAGGTTTCTTCAAGAGACCTAAGTTTTCTCAAGTCAGACTTGCACATTCTAAGAAATAACAATACACTTTCAACTAGGCATGTGTCTTTACCTGAAAACAAACTGAACATATTACCGTCTGAAATGTGAAAACTGCGCAACCGTGCAAAAAAAAATGCATTAGGCTGGACAAAAAAATCCTACTACATGACATTGCAAACTAAATACCAACACAACCCGCAACATTTTGGAAAACTGTAAACCAGATACTAAAATCCACCCAAAAGGCTACCCCCAAACCTACCACCCCTGACACTAAAGTTCCCATCAAAACACAATTCAACTCCCACTTTATGAACTCAATTCTATCCTTAGTATCACAGGACAGTTCCTTCCTCACTATCCCCCCCAACACAAATAACACTAATACAAGCTTTACCCTCAAAACAGTTTCCACCACTTCAATCAAAAGCATGCTCTCCAAACTAAAAACCTCATCGACAGCAGCTGACCTACTCCCCAGCTATTTCTTGAAACTCACAGCAGATGCTATTGCTATCCCAATCTCCACTCTCATAAACAGATCAGTTGTTGAAAACTATGTGCCCAAACTCTGGAAAATATCCTATGTTACACCCATACATAAAGGCGGGACATCCACTGAACTTAATAACTACAGACCCATTGCTTTACTCTCCCCCCTGGCCAAAATCCTAGAAAAATGTATCCATACCCAGATGCTAAACTATCTCCTAGACAGCAACATCCTGTCACCTACTTAGCATGGTTTCAGACCTGCCCATAGTACCACTACAGCCCTCCTCTGCTTCACAGACACAGTAAACCATCTAAAAAATGAATGCCTGCAGGTGTCAACTCTTTTTTTGGATATGTACAAAGCATTTAGGTGCATAGGTTCATAGGTTCATACTAGGCTATCTGCCCTAGGGCATTTATAAGCCTAGCCAGAGTGTGTTTGGCTTTCGCCACCCATTTTAAATTAATTTTGCTATGCCCTTTTTCGAGGTTAGTATACTGTGCCTCTGTCTAACAGTGACACAGAAGTGATACCCGGGGTAAACTTACGATCTCCCATCCACTTATCAAGATTCCTCTTGAAGATAGTCAATGAGGGACTCTGCCTAACCTGAACTGGGATTTTATTCCAGAGTGAAGGGAGCCTCTGGGTTATGAATCTGTCCCTCCAGCATTTCCTATTTATTTCAGTGCTGAGGTTCAAGTCTCTCAAGAGCATAGCTCGATGGGATTTGGATTTTCTGAGGTGCAGCATGTCCATTAATTCCGGGTTGGACATGGCTTTATAAATCAGGCACAGATCGCCTCTGAGCAGGCAGTATGCCACTGAGTAGAGCTGGAGTTTCTTTAACCGGGCAGCATATGGCATCAGTTTGAGCCCTTTGATCCTCTTGGTGAGGTACTTTTGGGGTCTTTCCAGTTGCTGCAGGTGTCTGGTAAGGTACATCCCAAAAGGGGCATTGTACTCAATTATGGGCCTGATGAGAGATGAGTAAAGAGACACGATGACCTCCCCTGATCTAGATGTGAATCCCTTCATGATTAGGTGGGCTATATAAAATGTTCTTCTAACCACTTTGGCCACGTGGTTGTCAAATGAGAGATTGCTATCAACTTGGGTCCCCAGGTCCCTAATTACTTCTTCTGTGCTTAATGGATTACCACCTATGTGGTAATTTGTGGGCACTTTGTTTTTGCCAAAGGGGATGACTATACACTTTTTGGCATTTAGCTTGAGGCCATGGCTCTGGCACCAGTTGTCTGTTTCTATGAGGCCCTTTTTGAGGATGCTTGTGTCGGCTGGAGAGTTGATTATGGCGTCCAGTTTGCAGCTCCTGCGAACTTGGTCAGCCACAGTCCTTCCATGTTGGCCTGTACCTCCGAGAAATATATACCGAACAAGAGAGATCCCAGGACTGAGCCTTGTGGGACGCCACTTGTAACTGGTTTGGAGTCTGACATGGCTCCAGCAATTCTAACCATGTGGGTTCTGTCCTTGAGCCAGTTTACAACCCATCTAGTGACATAGGGGTTTATATTTAAGCTAGTGAGCTTATCTATAATGCCAGAGTGGGGTATTGTATCAAAGGCTTTTGCGAGGTCCAGGTAGGCTGTGTGGACCACCTTCCCCTCGTCAATGGCCTTGGTGACTGTTTCAAAGAAATCGATCAGGTTTAAGAGGCAAGATCTTCCCTTAACAAAGGCGAACTGGGTAGGATCCAGTGTCTGTAGGTCCCCAATATCTTTATTTATGAGGTCCATGATGATCCTTTCCATAGCTTTGCAGACCAAGCAAGTCAGGCTTATGGGGCGATAGTTTCTAGGATCCGTTGAGGCACCACCTTTGTGGAGAGGGACCACTGTTGTAGTACACCACTCTTTGGATACATATCCTGTAGTAAGGCTGAGATTGAACAGTAGTTTTATGTTTGGGTTTAGCTCTTCTTGGAGTTCATGTAGGACACAGCCCGGGACACCATCTGGTCCCATTGATGCTCTGTTTTTTGCTTTGGAGAGGGCGGCTCTTACCTGAGCATCTGAGATGTCAGGGGGGCAGCACTCTGCTGGGATAGATATTTGCCCTTTGGTGGGAGGGGAGTTTGCGCTGAACCTGTCAGCTAGGATGTTGGCAATGTCTGTGGGTTCGGTGTATTTTTTGTCATTTTGGACTAATTCTGAGCATATCTGGGAATTCCCACCCAGGTTCCTAACATAACTAAAGAAAGCCTTGTGATTATCCTTAGTGTCCTGTGCAATTTTTCTCTCGAAGCTGGCCTTAGACGATTTTATGAGTGCCCGTAGTTTTTCGCTAATACTGATCAGAGATGCCTTCCCTTTTTGGGATTTTGCTCTATCATGTAATAGCTTCCTCCTTCTATTGTATAGTTTGTTTATGGCTGGGGTCCACCAGACAGGACGTCTGCCTTTGGAGGATTGGGTCTTGGTTTTATTTGGGATTGCATGATCCATGCATTCCTGAAGGTGATCATAGAATGCGTTTATAAAGGATTCTGCAGTCTGGGCCGTATTTTCCACAGGCCCAGGGGCTTTGAAGGATTCCACCTCAGTTTTGAGGAGTGTGAAATTTGCTTTAGAGAAGTTTTTCACTGTGGTTTTCTGGGCAGAGGGTGGGGTCGGGATGTGAATATCCAGTGAGATTAGTTTATGGTCTGATCTTACCAGTGAAGGATACACTTCTGGTCTGGAGCATAGAGTCCCCATGTTGGTGATGATCAGGTCCAGTATGTTTTCCCTTCTTGTGGGAGTGGTAACAAGTTGTTCCATAGCATTTGAGTTTATAAATTCTAGGAACCTTTGGGCTAGGGTGTTGGAGCTAGAGTAATGCTCCCAGTCTATGTTTGGGTAGTTGAAGTTGCCCAATATAATGGTGTTTGGAGAGACCTTCATATTTTCCAGTGTTCTCAGGAAGGCCGAGTGGGGTTCCTGGGTTTGGGAGGGTGGTCTGTAGTAGGCTATAAACTGGAAGGCAGTTTTACCCACTGTTAGTTACACATGGATAGTCTCTGATGCTTCGTGCTGTGCCACCAACCTGGAGGTGTGGGTATCTTTGACGAATATTGATACTCCCCCTCCTTTTGTGGTTCGGTCCAAGTTTTGGGGCCGAAAATCATGGTATGAGGTATAACCTGGTAGTGCTGGGGTGCTTTCGGGAGCCTTGAACCAGGTTTCTGTTACTGCACAGATATCGATGTTCTCCATGCTAAGGAGAGTTTCGAGTGCATGCATCTTGAGGTTTAGACTTCTGGCGTTGAGTAGCATTACTCTTAGTTTCTTATCCCTTGTGATACCTATGGAGGTGGGTTTGTCTTTTGAGCCTTGCCTAAAAAGGCACTATGGGGTAGCAAGAGCCTTTGCCAATATCCGAAAGCCCAGGGGTGACAGGTGCAAGCCATCCCTAGCGAAGCATCGTGGCTTGTCGAGCATGTCATCACAGGCTGACAGGCATTGGATCCCCTTTGAATGACACCAATACTTAAGCCAATTGTTGAAATTGATCATCTTGTCTTCATATTGTGGCATCATTCTTGGTGAGGGTAAGATGCTACTCAAGGTCAGGGTCATACCGGCCTGGGCTACATGCTCAGAGAGCTCCTCTATGTCTCTTTTCATGTAGTCCAGGGAGGTACGTCTCAGGTCATTCACACCAGCATGGACAGTGACTGACTCATATTTGTACTTGCCTTGGAGTGACCTGAGTGCTTGTGTTATGTGGCGGATCCTAGCGCCCAACAGGCAGCTCACCGTGACCTTCTCCTTGTTCAGCCTGGTGAGCGGGACGTCAGTGTGCCTGACGATAGAGTCACCTATTACAAGTGTATCAGGTGTGTTTAGCCTTAAGAGCTATGACTGTTCGGCACACTGGCTTTGTGAGCTATGTGTTGCATGTGTTTTGTTTTGGGGTAGCGGTTGCTTGGGTGTCTGCTTTAGAGGTCTCTGCTGCTTAGGCAGATTTTTATTTAGAGCCTCCGAGTATGTTTTTGTGTGTTTATGTGTTTGGTTTGCTGTCATGGTAGGTCTATGTGAGACTGGAATTGTAGTGAGTGTGGTTTCCTTCTCCTCCTGACTGGTACATGCCAAACTGGGATCACTCTACCATATCAAACCATTTCTTACCAGCAACACAAGATCAGCCATTGCTCACTCCCAACTTCTATCCACCCTACTCTATGCATCTCCCATTCTGACTAATCTCAACAAAACCGAACTAAGCGAAATGTAAGCCTGCTATAACAGAATTGCCCGCTTTGCTGCAAATTGTTCATATAGATCTCATCACTGTACTGTTTTGAGACAGCTCCACTGGCTTGAACTGCCCAACCTCCTAACCTACAATCAGCTCTGCCTCTGTCATTCAATCTATTAACTCCCCAATAAGTGTCCTGCCCTCAAAAACCTAGTACAACATCACTCAGCCAAAAGGCCTCTTAGATCATCAAGCAAACTACTACTAGAAGTCACCAACAGCTACAATAGCTTTGGAGATGCACTATATAGTAGTTCAGTGGCTAAAAAATGGAACTCTGTCCCCACTAGCATTCAAAACACATCATCCAAAGCCGCCTTTAAAGTCCTCATCAGGTAACATCTCAAGCAAAGTTGGCAGTGCCATGATTGCTCCCCAGGCTAGTGAAAGCGGATAAGGTACACATACTAAACCTAGAGTACTTGATAATAATTTTCAATCTTGCTCACAAACACTGGCTAATCTACAATGTATGTGCTGTACCTGTGTACTATGTATGTATTCTACTTATGTTCCAAATTTCAGCTGTATACCACAAATCTATTAATTACCTTTATTTTTAAATTAATATTTTTTTGTTTGTTCTCTCCACTGTAACTGTTGTTGTGCTGCATACCACTCTAAAAACATGTCTTTTTTAATTTGTGTGTATACTGATCATGTCTAAATAACTAAATGTATCTGTAATTTTTCTATGTGGAGTTTTTCTCCCGGGCCACTGCTGAAAAAGGGCATTTTCGGCTCAGTCAGACACCCCCGGTTAACAAATGTAAAATAAAATAAAAAAAAATGATTGAAGTGTTCTAAGAAAGGGTGCATAACCAAGTACTGCATGGTTAATGCTACATTACAAGCTGTTAAACAAAATGCACCTGAAAACATGTATATGGAATGTGATGCACTGTTATACACTAAATTTGTAAAGTCTGCTTTTTGCAATCGTGATTTTGCTAAGCTAGCTAAATACACCAATGGAAGTAAATTACAAGGCTTGTTAACCAGAACACAACATCACTGTAAGCATAAAACAACTGTCACTCAGAAAACTGAAGTAGTGTGTGTGTACACAAGGACAAGGAAAGTATCCTATAGTACCAGTAGAAATGGAAACATTTCTAGGCAAAGCCTTAAGCTCAGTAGATTTAGTACCTAATTTTAACTTTAATGTGATAGCTGGTCAAGACTCTCCCCAATTCTAAGGGCAATGTTGTGTGTGTGTGTGTGTGTGTGTGTGTGTGTGTGTGTGTGTGTGTGTGTGTGTGTGTGTGTGTGTGTGTGTGTGTGTGTGTGTATTTGTGTGTGTGCATGTGTTTCATTGTATTCCTATGTGCATTTATTAATCGTTCTTATATTTCCCAATGCAGCCCAAGTTGTGACCGAAAAGGGTCATGGGACCAGTTCATTTTCCTGGTTACCAAAGTGTAAATAAATATGAAATAGAAATCAGGGGGTGAACATGACAGAAATAATGAAGAAACTTGTGAAGCACATTTTAATTCTGCATCAATCATAAGAGACAAAAAAAACTTCTCACTGAAGGCATTGGGAAGTAGCAGACAGACTTAGTTTGCAGTCCTACTACTTGTCACCTGTAAATGTACAGCAAGGATCATTTACTGCAGTGAGAGTTTTCACACCTCAGCATTAGAGTATGTCACTTCTTTTAGAACTACAAAAAGAATCCCTTTACAAAAGCCTGTTATTTACCTATTTATTTTGCTGGAAGTAGCTAACAGCTATTTATAGCATAGAACAAGCTCTGACAGACTCATAAATGAGGTTCAGTCAGGGAAACGTAGAAGGAGCTCTGTTGCAGAAGATGTGTTTAGATGACAGTGCTTCACAGTTCTGCCATTCTATCTTAATGGTATGAGAAAACAACACCACTTCCTTATGCCTAGCATGACTCATATAAAAAGGACTTGAAATGTATTCCGGGAAGAAGGAATGATTGCAAGAAAACAAAATCACATTACCAAGGCAGGCCCCATCATCCACCATTTTGAGGGAAACACATTAAAAATGTAAAAGAACCACCTGGAGTGATTTTGAGGCATTAAATTAGATCAGAAAACAAAGATACATTGAAAAAACATGTTTTTTAGTTCTAAGGTTGAGTTTTCATTACGCAAGAATGTCATCTTCTCTATATAACTGTGATTACTTTCTGTGTCTCTTGTTTGTATTGTTGTAAACTTTCACAATCCCAAAAGATATAATCTCAAGTGCCACTCACCTGTGTATCACATCTCCAACAGTCCCATTTCTCAGAAGGAAACATTCTCTGCAGTCCAGCTGTGGTATAAAAGTAGCAATGCAAACATTTCCAGGTAAAGATCCAAACTTTATGTATTTCATGGCATACCTTAGGCTAGACAAATCTCAGTTAATTTCTGGTTGGTATATTGTTTATTTAATTTTGCATTCCAGTCTTGCCTCATCCTGGCAATCTGCTTTATATCTTGTCCATTTAGGATTTTATATACCCTGCTTATATTATACCCATATTGATTGGCATATCTTTACTAGTCTCTGATATGAAGGTGAGCAATTTGTGTCAAACATGTCGTTGACATTTATATATGTATACCTTAAGTTGTATTGTAAGCCCTATATATGTCAGCTTAGGTTTACCTTCACAACGCCAATCTCACTATGGTCAACCCTGCTTCTGCAAATACCGAAGTGTGAATGTCCTGAACTTCAAATTCCACATCCAAATGGCAAAATCTCACCCCCTTTTTGACCCATGGTAGCACTGGTTTGGAGGTGTGGTGCAGCCGGAAATGTCAAAATTCGACATTTATTCGAATTTTTGAAAGTTTTGCGGTTCTGGTTTCGCAGAAACGGTTTGATGATCTGGCCGGTTGATCATATGTGATTGACGATATGAAGGTAAACCGTTAGCTTATCACTTTATACTAGTTGAAGTACTTCTTGCCACTGCATTATCTTATCACCTGTTAATAACTGCTTCCAACAAACTAGATCCTTATTCTTTAATTTCCATAGTGTGGTTGCATTTTCTTTCATCTTTTGCTTCTCTTTTTTGGACCTATGTCCTATAGGAAGTGTCAGTCTCTCCCAAATTTTAGCACTCTTATGTTTGAGCACCTGTTTTGCAATGTGAGTCAGATAGTTCTGGACGTATCTTGCATATTTACTATATCTTCCTGTTTCCATAGCATAGTCTTCCACTTGGCATGGTATTCCTGATTCTGCATTAGCCCCAATAATTTAATCTGGGTTGCATTATAATATGTATATAGATCTCTAATGCTCAGACCTCCTTTGACATTGTTACTCTATCCCACTGTATTCTTTCTCTCTTACCATCCCCAAGGAATTATTTTAATTCCTTTTTAAGTTTGGACAACATTTTGTTAGGTGGAGTAAAGAAATATGCTTTTCACTCATATAAAATAAGAGGAACTATGAACATTTTTATACCTTGTATCTTGCTGTCCTTCTGTAATGTCATCATTCTCCACCTTCCTATTGTCTGGATTATTTTATGGATATTTTCTTCCCCCATTTCAAGTGCTGCTTGGCTAACATCTGATTTTATTCAAATTCCTAGATAACACATTTTATCATGCCCCCACAAGTAAGAGTAAGGCTGGACCAAGTCATAGATAGGGGTGTATTTAACTGCTATGGCTTTTGTCTTGGATTCATTTATTTTGTATCCTGCTTTTGACTTGTGACACCCCATCACTGGTCCAGTAATCAAGGAGCCTCAATCCTCATCACTACTACCAGTGGGGGACATACTTTAGGAGGATGACAGGTATACACACAGTATTTCCAGATGCAGCTTTCTGTATCAAGTGCAATTTCCCTTAAGAGCACACACAGACCACAGTCAGTCCAGGGCTGGTGTCTCCCTCTTTCTCCATATCCCCAGTAAGACTTTCCACTGGCACAGCTACAGAGATGAGGTCTCAGATGAGTGGCCAAGCCAAGACCTCCAAAACACTCTCTGTCCAACCAGTGTTTCATGTCCCTGCCCAAGTAGCTGGCACACACACTCCTGAAGATTTGTTTTACACACACATACACACATACCTGGGAAAGGCTGGCACAGGTTTACTAACTATGCCCCCTTCAGCCCAGACTATAACATAGTTATTACTGCCACCAGCCAACTCCTTATCAGCTACTTTAAGGCCCTTAACAAAGGGTGTCTAATCTTACTGTGTAATGTTACCATCAATACAAATGGAAGTTTTACCCATAGCAAGGCTATTAGGAGTAGCCCACAGTGTCACCAAATAAATATGCAAGTACTCTCAGAACTTAAATATGTCTCACAAATATCAGCCACAATGAAAGGTTTAAATATATTTAATAATAAATAATAAATGAATAAAAAATACTCAATATATAATCACAGTGACATCAGAACTCAAAATCACAGCAAATGTTTAAAACATCATTGCAGTACAGTCTCAAATAAAAAAAAAACATTTAATTAAGCTTTGTTGTATTCTGGACTGTATTTAGAGAATTTCTATATCTTAGTTGACTTACTTACAGAGCAAGCTAGGCAGATGTGGTGAGTGGGTCTTCCAGCTGATGTTGTCAGGTCATAGAAGATACACAATGTTCAGTCTCTCTCAGAGAGTTCTTAAATTAATATCTCAAATATTACTGCTGGGATAGCTTGCAGGATAACATTGCTTCTTGCCATCTGATTCTATCCTATGTAAAACCAGCATTGATGCAGCTGATACCATTTAGTATCTACCTGTGAAAATACATAGACAGGGCTTTTCTTAGATCTAAGGCAGATCATGGAAGTCATAAAACAATAAAAACACTTCCAAGACAACACACTGAACCTCTAGTTCTAGACACTGCACTAAAACTGAAAGATAACATCCTTTTATTACATGGCTATAAAGTAATTTAATTTCAGCTATTTTTCTGAAGTTAAATTCTGGTATTCCAGTTTCCATTGTCAAAATATATACATCCTAAACATTTACAATAGTGCAAGTACATTTTTGTTCATATCTAGTAGGGTACACTGTGGTTACATCTTTAAGCTCAGTACTTTGTAAAATACCTTTTCAACACACACTTATGTACCAGCAGTTTGATATACACATAACATACAGTTCTAATACAGTTGTAATATAAGCATCTTACATGAAGCATATTCACATTCACAAATGACACATAACCATTTACAAAATTCCAGACAGCTGTGCTGGCAGTATCTCTGCCACACTTCTATATAAATCATGTTGATACTCACAAATGGCATATAATTTTTTATAAAATTCCAGATAGCAGGGCTGGCAGTATCTCCTTTCATGAGACTGCTATTTTGATAAAGGTATCTAGGGTTTCCGTAATAATGTCTATATCTCTTTCTAGTTGAGAGACTTAGAGTCAGATCTTGTCTTTAAAAAGGATTATTTTTTCCAAGGAATCCTTCCAGGCATATCCAGTAAAGTTTGCCTGTCTTATTCTAGCTGCTAATGGTTCTAGATATACTGCAAATAGTAATGGGGAGAGTGGGCATCCCTGCCTGGTACCTTAACAAACAGAGATAACAATCATGTGATGGACAACATACAACTTTTAAATTAGTCACTGCCCCCTTATAGAGGCTAAAACTAGGCTTATCCAACCTCTTGTGGAATCCAAAAGAATCAAGTTATTTTTCTAAAAATTTCCAGCTTATGCTGTCAAATGTTTTTTCTGCATCTAGTCTGACCATTAGTAATTGGTTGTTATTGATTTCTGCATCCCTTTGGATCATCAAGATCCTATTAGTGTTATAAAAAGTCTGTCTAACCAGTATAAAGCCCATTGATCCCTATGTAAATTTTAGATTTTAGGTAGAAGCACTGCTAGTCTATTAGCTAGGATTGTTGTAAAGATCTTATAATCATGATTCAGTATTAAGGTAGACCTAAATGAGGCTGAATTGGTATGGACTTTACCATTCTTTAGGAATTAGAACTATTATCCCTCCATGCCAGGTAGGTGGTACTTTTACTCCTTGCATTATACTATTAAACATTTTCTCCCAGGTTTTGACCAAAACTCATTCCTTTCTCAACCACACCCCTGTAGGGATTCCATCAGATCCTGGAGTCTTCCTGATTTAATTGGTGCATCACTCTTTTTATCTGTTTAGTTATCTTATTTAATAGAGTCCCATCTTTCTGTGGCCCTATCTGAGGTAGATCTAGGTTAGTTAAATATTTTATCATACCTTCTTTAGCTTCCAGTCTTCCATCTTGGGATCTCTTTGATAGAATTGAGCATAATATGATTGTAATATGATCATAATATTTACAATATCTTATAGTGCTCTGATTCTACTATCCCATTATCTAAATTATCTGGATTTCTAATTTTAACTATTAGCCTTTGTACTTCTTGTTGTCTTAATTGTTGAGCTAATAGTTTTGTATTTCTTGGGGTCCTTCAAAGAACAGCAACTTCAATGCATTTGTCCAATATTCATTGACACTAAGTAATTGTTTATACAATCTAGTGCATATTCTAGTTTCTGGTTCCATTTTCCTACATTTAAAAATCTTTTTCCTGTTTGCAGGATTTTTATTTCCTCTAGTTTAGATATTTATTGAAGGTTCCATGCCATATTTTGCCTAGCTTTACTTTCCACTTTAACTTTCAGGCTAGATTTACATCTTTCCCATTAGTCAATCAAATCATCCTTCTCTGTTTCTGCTTTCTGGAGTTCCTCCTGAAGGGCCTGGTTCGGCCAGTCCAGAAAGCATTTTCTACTTAAAAGGTAGGCAGGAAAATGCCAATACTTTTCTCAATGTGTTGTAGTACTATTTTTAAGAGACAATTGTACTGGCACATGACCTAATAAAGTTATTGGATGTGTGTCTAGTTGATGGATCAGATTAACATGCTTTTTAATTATGTAATATCTGCCCACCCAGACCCAACATTTATTTTTCTCTGAGAAGTAAATAAAATCACTTCTTTGCACTTTCAGTTTTTCCACTTCTTGACCCAAATACAAGCATATTTCCTAGCAATCTCCCTTCTTTACTAATAGCTGGCTTCCTTGGACCTCCTGATGGGTCCTCCATGCTACACACCAGGTTCCAGTCAACTACCATGATTAGAACACCTTCTTTAAAGGCTACTATGACTCCCAGGAGGTATTTTAGCTCTCTTATAGTAGTTTTGAGGGGCACATAAACAGACACTAGTGTTAACTTCATTCCCAACCACCAACCTTTTATTGCTATATGTCTAGAAAAAGACTTATTTACATATAGTCAAATATCCCTTCTTTATGGTAATGCCCATATTGACTGATTGCACAACATTTATAATTCTAATAGTATGAGTTTGAATGGCTAGCTGTTTGTGCAGTAACTTTTTTTTTTTTTTTGAAAAGTAGAAGGGGTTTTGCTGGGGTTTTTAATTCTTCCCTCATGGACACATTTGTGGTAGCTTCTTTCAAGAGTAGCTGTGGATTATCATCACTAAGTTCCACATCCTTGGCTCTCCTACTCAGGTCCTGAATTGCCATTGATGCATAAAGATATGATTTCAAGCCCACTGAGTAGAATATCTGTAGGAGAGCTGACTAGAGGAGCCTGAAGCATAGTTTCTGCTGTCTACAAAGACGGAACCACAGGATGAACATATTTCTTCTGGCTGTTGTGTAGTTGGAGTAGTCATTATTGACACATATTCTCTTGTCATCTATTTTTAGGATCTTGCCCTTTTGACACAACTTAGAGGTTATCTATACTTTTACTTGAAAAGAGTGAAACTTTACAAAGATAGGTCTTGGCTGTTTCTTATTACCTGCACACAGAATCTTCAGTCTGTGCACCCTTTCTATTTTTATGTGCTGTACTGGAATGCCTGTGCAATTATAAATATTTTTGATTAGAAAAGCCGTGCAGTCCTGGCTTTCTGCATTTTCAGGAACAGCCATAAATATGAGGTTTTCACATCTGGCTCTGTCTTTCGAGCCTAGAAGCTTGATTGCTAACTCCTCATTCTTTGTTTCTTGTTTGGCCACTCTGTCTTTCATCTCCTTTTTCACATCGATGAAATTGAAGAGTGACTGAAAGAGTGCTGGTTTAACATTCCTGCCATTTCTTGCAGGCTTTTATTATTTGAAGTGATCTACTCCTGAAATCATCTTTTTTTAAATTGTTCCATGAATATCCGATCAATCTTCTGCTCTAGCAAATTCAATGTGCCAGCGTTTCCCTCTGCCATGTGTTCCTCTAGTACTCTCGTCTCCATCTCTTGGTGTATTAAAGCCTTTATTTGGTACATCTTTTTCATTGTATGATTTGATTTTCTATTTCAGATTTTCCAGATGACACAGATGCACTGGGAATTCCTCATATTGTTACAATAATGTTTCCCCTTTTAAAACAAACTCCTGACCTAGAGCAACCAAAGGCGTTTCTTATTCTGCCATTACCTTACCGAAAATCCCCTTCATGAACTTCCTTTTGTAGAAAAGAAAGTAGATGACAAGGAAAAAACTATACTTGTATTAGTAGGGGAAGAGACTATTTATTTATTTATTTATGACATTTGTTAACCGTGTTGGTCCAACTGGGCTTGAGGCCCATTTTCAGTGCAGACCCGAGGAGAAAAGCTCCATTCACAGTTTACAGTAAATCTCCATTCACAGTTTACAGTAAATCTCCATTCACAAACAGTTTACAGTAAATATAAATATTTGAGACAAAAAGAATTACAAAAAAATTGTTATACAGCAAGTAGAAGAAACAAAGTTAAATGCATGCACAAAGCAATATACACATAATATTTTTACAGAGAAAGTATTTATTTACATACAAATTTTCTCCATCATCATTGATTGATTGAATTTAGTAAGTACCCGCATATATAGGGTAATAGATGAAAGGAGAGAGAATTATTTAGATACGTGTATGGAGTGTAGGGAGCTTAGGTTGGGTCTTGACAGGGGCAAGTTTTGGAGTTGAGTAGATGATGTTTTAGTTCATTTTTAAAGTGTGATGGAACGTATGTCTAAGGGAAGTCTGTTCCAAGCATGGGCAGAAGAGAATTTATATAGACGCTTGCCTACTGTTTTCTTAGGTTGGTAGATGTCAGGTAGTGCTGGTTTGAGGTACAGAGGGTCCAAGATGGAGAATAGGTAGAGACCAAGGATGAAAGAGATGGACAGGATGAAGGTTTGTATAGAATTAAGTGCAACATTTGAAATTATAGCCCTGACTACAAATTAGAATGATGATGAAAACGGTGCTGATATAGCTGACTCATTGAAAAGCCATGTAAACTTTAAGGAGTCTAATTGGGAAGACAATTCACTGAGCAGAACTGGATGGAACACAAAGCAAGTAGAAGGGGATCCAAAGGGACAGAAAAGCCATACTGTATACTTATGCTTTAAACTGAGAAATAATTTGCTCTGAATGATACCAAAATACAAAGAAAATATGCTGAGCCTCTTATTAAATTCAAGACTGTTTCGAATGCTTGTAATGAAATGAGCATATATCACCCAAGGTTACTAGTGTAATGGCCTTAAAGCCTTTTTAAGCTTAGCCATTCATGCCCCAATTTTTTCAATTATCAATACATATGGACTAGAATGGCTTTGCTATATGCCTGTGCCTTCGAGCAACTACAAGTTACCCCTGTCCATAATGGACACAGGCGACAAGCTAGGAATTAATTTGCCATTTCCCATTAATTGATCAAATTTGCATCTGAATAGGCTTTCCTCTGCTTCACATGACTGGGGAGTCTGTTACAGAGAAGGGGTAATCTCTGAGATATATACCTGCTTCTACAACATGTTTTGTTTATGTCACAGATGAGGTTTAATTCCATAGATCGGGTAATTCTTATACTGTTTGTTTTGCAAATATGTAACAGATCCATCAGGGCTGGATCAGAGAATGCCTTTTAAGTTAGGCATAGATTGCCCCACAGCAGTCTGTAAGACATCAAGTACAGGGACAAGACTTTGAAGCAGACCTCAAAGTACATGCTGCTTACACCCTGTATTCTTTTAGTGAGAAACCTCTGCAGTCACTCCAGCTGTTGCAAATGCCTGGTCAGGTACATGCCAGAGAGTGCATTGTACTCTATTATTGGTCTGAATATGATCTCCTTAGATCTGGATGCCATGCTCTAACTTATACATTGTGCCACATAAAAGAGCACTGAGTTTTAGGTCATGGTTCTGGCACCAATTATTTGCCTGCATCAGACACTCCTGGAGGATATCTACACTTTTGGGGGAATCAGTGATGATTGCACCCAGCTTGCAGTCATCAGCAAATTTAGTCAACCAGAGGCACTCTACATTTGCCTTGACTTCAGAGAAGTATATTCTGAACAGGAAAGGTCTTAGTTATGAGCTCTGCAGGACACCACCAGTAACAGGCCTCTTGGTGGAGGTGGATTCCCATTCTAATATCATGTGTCCTATCTGTGCGTCTTTTGGTTATGCATCTGGTGAAATAGGGATTTATACCTAAATTTGTGAGTTTGTCTGTAATATGCAAGTGAGGTATTGTGTCAAATGCCTTTGCCAGGTTGAGGTAGGCAGTATGCCCTGTTTTACTCTCATCCAGGGCTTTAGTGACCTTCTTGAAGAAGTCCACCAGATTTAGTAGGTATGACCTGGCCTTGACAAAACCAAATTGGGATGAACTCATTGTCTGAAGATTCCCTATGTTTTTGTTTATCAAGTCCACAATAATTCTTTTCATGGCCTTGCATATAAGACTAGACAAACTTATGGGTTTGTAGTTCTCTGGGTCTGTTGATGACTTTCTTTGTGTAGATGGATGACTGTTGCAGTCCTCCATTCCCTAGGGATGAAGCCTTTCTGGAGGCTGTGGCTGAATAGAGATTCTGGTGGGCCTGACAGTTTGTGTTTCAAGCTATTTAGCAGGCATCCTGAAGTATTATCAGGAACTATCGATGCAGTGTTTTTAGCTTTGATGAGTGCCGTGCGGGCATGTTCTGTAGTGGTAGTTATGGAAGACATGATAGAAGGTATTTCCTGGGAGAGTGACTAGGGTGTGATGGGGTAGGGGGTTGCAGCTAAGTTTATTGGTCAGCAAATTTGCTAATTCTCCAGTTCAGTATAGCGAGATCCATTTACTATAAGCTCAGCACATTGTTGAGTGTTCTCCTATGGTTGCGTACATAATTGTAAAATGCCTTATGGTTATCCACAGCCTGGGAGGCTATTTTTTCTTCAAAGCTGGCTTATGTGTATTGATTAGTCCCCTGAGTTGCTTGCTGAGACTGATGAGTGAGGTTTTTTTTCTGTTGGGTATAGCCCTTCCTATTTGTGGACAGGATTTTCTTTCTTTTGTTGTACAGCCTATTTATATTAGGGGTCCATCAAGGGGGCTTGTTTTTGGAGTTTCCCCTAATTTTAATTTGGTTTAGTATTGCTGTTTCTATTTAGTTACTTATATGCTTGTATATGTTTTCTATAAAAACTCCACATAGGCTACAGTGTTCTCTCAGTTTGGTGGCGGGCTTGGAATTTATCTATGCCATCACATAAGAGGAGGTAGTTAATTTTGGAAAGGTTTTAATGGTTCTGGGGTTTTCTTGGAGTCCATGCTTAATATTTATTTCAAGGGTGGATCACTTTTGATCTCATCTGACTAGTGAGGACATTACATTAGGAGGATGCAGCATTCCCATCATATTTGTGAGTACTGTATCCAGGATATTTGCGCCCCTAGTAAGTGTGCAGATTAACTGTTCTAGGGTATTTGCATTAAGAAAATCAGAGAATCTCTGAGCCTGTATGTTAATGGTTGTGTTTTTGTCCCAGTTTATGTTGGGATAGTTGATATCAACCATGAATAAGGTATTCAGCTGAATGGTGAGTGACTCCAGTAAATTCCGGTATGTGCTATGATTTTCCTGGGTCATAGATGGGGACCTATATCTAGCAAGGATTTGGTATGGGACTTTACCTAAAGTTAGTTGTATATGGAGTAACTCAAGAGTGTCCCATTGTTTGGCCAATCTTGAGGTGTGCTTATTTTTTATGTAAACTGGACACAACCAACTCTCATCTGTTCTTGCGCAGTAGCTGGTCTAAATGTGTGGAAGGCATTATATCCTTTCACTGTTGGTGTGCCTTCTGTGGCTTTAAACCATGTTTCAATAACTGCACAGATGTCAACACACTCCAGGGTGAGGAGTTCTTTGAGGGAGTGGAACTACTTGTTAAGATTCCTTGCATTGAGCAGTAACATCTTTATTTTGCCCTGAGTAGAATTTAGAATGTCAGAAGATTTATCAAGTTGGCATTGCCTAAAAAAAAGGCATATATGAGTGGATAATGTTTTGGCCATTATATGAAAGCCTACTGGGGACAGTTGCAGACCATCCCTAGCAAAGCAGTGTGGTCAGTCTACCAGATCCTTCCAAGCTGACAAATATTGTTCCCCTTAGAAAGACACCAGTGATTAATCCAGTTGTTAAAGTTAATCATCTTCTGTTTATATTGTGATATCCTTGGAGAAGGTAGAATGCTGCTCAGTACAAGGCTCATACTCCCCTGAGACATATAATCTGAAAGCTCTATCCTGTCTGTCTTCATATAGTCCAGTTCAGGATGGATAAGACAAAGTTTAAGGTTTGGATAGATTTTACTGGCCTGGGTATTATAACGGATATAGAGTATCTTTGTGCAACCTACCAGAGTGTCAAAGAATAACACCCAATCCAGAACGTAAGATCCTTTTGACACCTTTACCTATTATGAATCCCCCTTTTGAATACATAGCAAAAGGTGTTGCGGGCTACTGAGAAAGGGCCATCTGTATGTTCTAGGAATAATTGACTATGTAACAAAATTTCCTGAGGCAGTGCCTGTATGATAAGTCAGCACAAAGATCTTTCTTTCTGAGTAGGAATTCCCTGAGTTACTGAAAAGGGCACCCTATTCATATCCAGAGCAATACATGAACCTTGCTGATTTTTTAAAATGAAACAGGTAAGAACATCTGTACATCACCCTCAAATGGATGGAACATCTGCTGCCACATCACCTCTTTGTTGTAAGGGAAGCACCTCAAGCCTCAGTTGAGGTAACTCCTTTGAACAGCTATATGGCCAGCATCCTCATGACTTGCTGGTTTTAGCAAAAGAAACCTAGGAGGAGGAAAACACCCCCTTTAAAGTGTGTTAGAGCATTTTGTAAATGCACAGAATAGGTTAGAAACGATAATGCCCAAAAGAGCTAAGGAAAGAACTTGAGAAACAGCAGAAAACATAATAAAAATCATCATCTCAGAGAGTGCAAACCCAGAGATAAAGTACTTCTGTTAGTACCCACTGCTGAAAATAAGTCCCTTGCAAAGTAGCAAGGACCCTTTACAGTTATAGAAATAGTAGCTGAAGAAAACTATAGGAAGAGACAGCTTAGAAAAAAGGAAACCTGTACAGTCAGAAAAACAACCTGGAAAAAGGAAAGCAAAACAGTCATAGCTGCTGCTGCATAAATGTTTTAAAGCTAGAGAGAAATGGAAGCCTCTAATGAGTATATTTGCAGAGGAAGTTAAGACCTCCAAACAATGTCCTAAAGACAAATAAGTGAGGCTTTATCAAGGTTCCAGCAACAAGAAGTCAAAGACTTTGTACTGATAAGTAAAAATATAGTTTCAGAATTGTCTTGTAAAACAATTCATTCAAGCACAACATAATTACTGTACTTGGTGCAAAAGTGAATTCAAATCCCATATGCAATACAAACATTCAAATGCCAATAAATGAAAGAAGATGTACACAAAATGCTCAACTATGGGATCATAAAAAAATTTCAAAGCGAGTGGAATAACCCCGTTGTATCACCTAGCTTGATGGGGTTTATAAAGTAATTATTTCAGAAAGTTAAATAGTATTTCTAAATTTGATTTCTATCTCGTTCTGAGTGTATCAGCTGGTTGAAAGATTGGGCAAAGCTAGATTTCTGTCCACTTTAGATGTATTCCAAAGGTTACTGGCAATTTCCACTATCCACAGAAGCTAAAGAAAAGATGGCATTTTCCACAACAGAGGAGCTCTTCCATCATTGAATCACACCATTTGGCCTTCAGGGAGCATTTACAATGTTACAGAGGCTGATGAATAAAATTCTTAAATCACCTACCAGATATGCAGCAGCCTGCTTGCGCAGGGAAAGTCATTTCCCAAAAGTTTGAGCTAGCTTGAATTTCCTATGCCAAGCTGGACTAACTGCCAGCCTAGCTAAGAGCAAAGCAGCCATGGCAGAAGCCCATTATTTTGGGAAAGCCTCAGCCAGACTTCTTACCCTCTACTGAGTACATCTATAGTATGGGGATGATCAGGCTGAATCTAATGGTGAGAGGCATAATGGTCGACAGGAATGGGGGGGGGGGCACGAAGAAAAAAAAATAAATAAAAAAACAAGTGAATGCTTTCTTGGCTTTGACTAACTACTATACAAAGTTTATTCTGAAATTCAGCACAATTGCATGCCACCAAACAACCTGTCCAAGGGAAGGATCCAGGTGAATGTTCCATTGAGAGGTGTGGCTGAACAGGCCTCTCAGCAATGCAATCTAGTCTCAGCCAGTCCTAATGGACACAGATTTCTCTAAGTAGTTTGTATTGTTAACTGATGCCTTGGTCATAGACATTAGTTCAGTTTTATGTCAAACAGTCAACAGGTAAGAACATTTTATGTGCTACATCAGCAGGAAACTCTGTAACGTTGAGTGAGGGGTACTCATCATTGTGAGTGAGTGTCTGGAAATAAAAAGGGAACTTAGCACCCTTAAGTATTATTTGTTTAACAGAAAGTTTATTTTAGTCATTGTCCATACCCATATGTACTGATTATACTAGTAAAAAAATTGTGCCTCCATGCAGACAAGATGGGTATTGGCCTTTGAACACTACAATTTTCACATTAATCAGCTTCTGCGTCATGCCGGGTTTTTTTTGCTGATGGTTTGTCAGTCTTACAACACATCAATGTAAGCAATAGCCACTGGTTCCATGCTGAAGCATTATATAGTATACACAATAATGACCCTACACCCTTGGTTTATCAAGGCTTGTGCAGAGTACATTGCATATACATACAACCTCATCTTCAATCTTTCCCTATGTCACAATACATTTCTTCCAGTTTAGAAGAATGCCATAATTAAACCAGTTCTAAAAATTCCCAAACCTAGCTCTCCCACTGATTTCTATCCAACCTCCTTCCATCCAACACTGGGAAATTTTCTAGAAAAGTTTGTCTACATTCAACTGTTTCATAAGAGCCCAAGGACTGCTGTCCTGCAACCAGGTCTGACCATAACACAATGATAGTCCTCTTGACTTTAACAGATGACATCTTAACTAGAATGGATACAAATCAATTCACTGGAGCAGAATTTATTGATTTCATTCAAGTCTTTAACCCTGTGGACTATCATCTCCACCAGATATCATTATTATCTCATAAAATATGTGATAAAGCTTGCAGTGGTTTCACATTTTCCTTACTCACTGCCCATGTGCAGTAAAATTAGATCCTGCTACTTCTTCCACAGCAATCTAACTAAGAGGTTATTCCCAGGTATCTGCACTGTCTTCATTGCTTTTCTTCCTCTTTGTCAACAAACTCTCAACATTATTCCCAATCATACTGTATGCAGATGGCATAATTCATATAGAAACAGACCCTCACACATTACTTGAAAGACCCTACTACAGCAAGATCTCTTAATTGTTGCCAACAAGCTAAACACCTCCAAGCTAACTTAATATAAATCCATCCATAGCCATGCTCTTCAGAACTCACCAAAAGCTAAAGACTGCACCCTCTGAGTGGGTCTTCTTTAAGCACCATCAAAATCCACTAGAAACTGCTTACCTAGGCCTATGATTAGACCAACTGCAAATCAAACATCCAAGAAGTTAAATTCCAAAAAGTTTTCTTATGGGCATGGAGAAGATCACACTTTTAATTCCCTGCTGAACTGATAAAAAGTGGTAATGGAATCTTGCAGCCCAGCTAGAGTATGGTCTTCCATTTATTCACATGGCTTCTAAAAATAACTTGGCCACCCTACAAGCAAATTCCAACAAGTTTAGACATTCATGACAATAAGAAATTGTCAAATATTATGCAATGAATACAGATACAAGTTTATGGCATTGGTATATATAAAGAGCAACTGCATCAACAGTAAACTTGGTTTCACTTAGAAAACCTTGCATGTGGATTGCAAATGTGAACAGTATGTCAAATGTTGGTGGGGTAGGGATGTAGGATAACTGTTATAACTACAGCAGTTGTAAACATGGAGTATATGAATAGTGGAGGAGATTAACATTCAATTTATATTATGAATATGTCAAAAGCATGAGTAGTGACTCATACATCTTATTAGACGGATTCATTGCCTTAAATGTACATTCAGATAATAGATTGCATCCAGCCCCTTTATAAAACCTATACACAACACATAATACCTCTAATAATCAGCTCTCCTGACCAGTGTTTGTCATTTGTAGCAGCAATTCAACAGTACCCCAAAAAGCTTCCATTGTGTTCTGTTTTCTTCACCTTTAATACATGCAAAGCTTGCTGCAGCATTTTATTTTGATGTTTATAAACTCATGTGAAATGGTTGTACTTCCTCATAAAGTCTACAGACTGGTTTAGTTGCTTTGCAGCATATTCTCTCATGCATGTATCCACAATACTTGCACTGAGTGCCATTTCTGTCTCTTAGATAGCTGCAGGGTACTGATTTGTAATGCTTCATTTTAAAACTAATATTTTAGTAGATTTTGCCTTGTTTTCCATCATTTTCATTCACAGCCTTTATTTACACACTGCCAATGAGTCATAGTTTTTAAGCTGTATATTCAGAAACTCACTAGCCATATGTACGTAATACTCTGCAGAACCACTAGACCAGCAAAAACACAAACCACAAAAACAGCTACAGATGCAGAAAAGTTTATTCACCTCTAGCACCTCAGCAAATGCCTTCAAGAAGTACATACAAATCACAAAAACACACATATTATTTATACCAATCAATAAAACAATTAACACACAAATTAATTGATTAAATACTTCCAATTAAAATCTGTATTTAACCCCTCATGGGTTAAAGTATGATATTGTAACATAAACAATGCTTCTTTATACAACATATTTTCTTTCAGAGAAGTTAATTCCCCTAAATGTACAGTAATATGTTCTAAAATACAACCTTTAAGAAGTCTAAAATCACTACTGTGATAATTTTTAAAATGAAGAGCTAAATGACTATCCCAACATTTATTTTTTATGTCCCTAATATGTTCTTGAAATCTGACCTTAAACTTTCTTTGACTTTCAGCCACATAAAAGTTATCACAAGGACATTTAAGAATATAAGCAACACTAGCAGTATTACAAGAAAAACTTTGATTAGGACAAAAACTAAGTCCATTACTTCTTGGAAAGGTCTTAGCAACCTGGGAACAAATAGAACAAGTCCCACATGGAAAAGTGCCTTTCTTAGAAAGAGCTAACCTATTAATTTTAATGTCTGATGGTGTAAACTTACTATGTACCACTGAAGCACCTATACTATGGCCTTTCTTATATGAAATCAAAGGTTTCTTTTGAATAATTTTGGCCAAAGTGCTGTCCCTGAACAACACTGGCCAAAAATAATCCAAAATATTTTTAATCTTACTGCTAAGTCTGTTATAAATAGTAACCAAAATAAATACCTCTGTTACTACCTCTATAATCACTAAAATCCTGAAATTTCCAGCTGTGCTCAAAAAAGGAAGGGAAACAGTCATATTCATCATTAATCATTTCTTTAAAAGACTTCTTATAAACAATATCCCTACCATCACTTCTTTTATTAATTACCCTTTCTAATGAGATTATTCCACCTGGCTACAATATCCTGAGGCTAGACCGTAAAGCTAAGAAGGGTGGTGGAGTAGCTATTCTATATAAATCTGGGCTACAGGTGACTCCTATAGATTCTCAACCTCCACTAATAAATAAGGCTGAAATCCTTATTTCCAAATTACAACTTAAACATAAATCCATCTACATCATCTGTGTTTATCTTCCCCAGGTAATAACTCTAGCACCTAGAGGATATCCTTAGTTGGCTATCTAATACCTTCCCCCAAGAAACCATAGTGCTTTCCTTGCCATTAGACTGGATTCTCATAAACAGTCAGCACCAAACTTACAAAGTAGGAACCCTCCCTGAAGATATAAGCAACCATTCACTGACCTTCATAATCAGATATGAGTGACATTCCAAACCCAATGGCCTACAGGACAATAAGGACCAAAATGAATTTTAGCCCCGACAGCTTTCAAAAAGAACTTCTAGCATGTGACTTGCCACCCATGAAAAACCTACCTCTAGAGGAAGCAGTAAAATACTTTAATTCAAAAGTCTTAGCTATTTTAGACTACCAAGCCCCACCATGTATAATTAGAGCCAGGACTAAACCAGCCCCATGGCTCTCAAAAACTACCAAACAAAAAATTGTCCTTAGAAATAAGCTGTGGGCAAACTGGCATTCTACTAAAAACCCTGTAGATCAATTAAAGTTTAGATAGCTTAGAAATGAAACAAAAAAGCCATATTGTTAGACAAAAGGAATTTTTAGTTTGAGTTACAACAAACCCACCAAAATAAACCACACAAATTCTGGTCAGGCATTAATAAACTCTTACACCCAGGTCATTCAGTCACACCAGTCCCTTTAGGCTCTGATCACGACAATCACAATCAAATAGCCAATACCTTTAACACTTTTTTCACAGAGACCATTCAATCTCTTGCCAGTCAGCTATCCCCTAATACATCATCATCAACCACCTCCATCACTAATGCACCCCTATCATTTCACTTTCAACCTGTCCCTACATCCCTTGTCTGCACCCTTTTACATAAGCTTAAACCTACTACCCTCTCTGCAGACCTATTACCCGCAAAATACCTACAAAAAGCTGCAAAAGCCATAGCCTTCACAATTACCATCCTGATTAATAGAACTATTACCGAAGGAACTATCCCATTACTCTGGAAAATATCACACATTATCCTCTTGCATAAGGGTGGTAACTCCAGCTAATTATCAAATTATAGACCTATAGCCATATTATCCCCACTGGCAAAGATCATGGAGAAATGCATTCATAAGCAGCTGTTAAACCCCCTAATAGAAAACAATTTACTAGCCAAATGCCAACATGGTTTTAGACCATTTCATAGCGCCACCTCTGCTCTTTTATCTTTCACAGACTGTATTAATAAGAATCGCAACAATAAAACTTTATCCTCAGCCCTCTTCATTGATCTTTTGAAAGCCTTTGATATGGTTAACCACCACTTACTCATTAATATTCTAATGATATGGTTAACCACCACTTATTCATTAATATTCTCACGATATGGTTAACCACCACTTACTCATTAATATTCTCACGATATGGTTAATCACCACTTACTCATTAATATTCTCATGATATGGTTAACCACCACTTACTCATTAATATTCTCAAGATATAGTTAACCACCACTTACTCATTAATATTCTCAAGATATTGTTAACCACCACTTACTCATTAATATTCTCAAAAACCTGTCTCTAGACACACTAGCTATTCAATGGTTCCAATCATACCTAGCAATAGGCAGAAGGCTGTCCTATGGGAGAACAACTTATCCTCCCACCTCCCAATTGCCCTTGGTGTCCCTCAGTGCTCCATATTAGGCCCCTCCTATTCTCTATTTTTATAAATGATCTATATTCTGTTATACCTCAAGCTACTTGTATCCAATATGCGGATGATTCCACGTTAATATGTTCTGCCACCTCACCATCTGTCCTACAGTCCATAACCCAAAATGTGTTTAACACAGTCAAGAAATGGCTTCTTTGTCGATGCCTCATTCTGAATCCCAAAAAAAACAAAATTGTTATTATTTACTACCACCCGTAGGGCCTCCCCACTTAATTTTACTGTCACATCTAGCAATGGCACTATTATATTTCCTGATTGTACTACTAAACGTCTTTGGGTTCTAATTGACAACAACCTTACCTTTGATTCCCATATTAATAGTACTATAAAAACAATCAACAAAAAAGTAGGATCCCTATACAGGATTAAATCCTTTTTGACTCCACTAGCCAGAACCACCATTGCCCATACCCACTTAATCTCTACCCTTCTCTATGCCTCGCTTATATATACAAAACTATGTAAAAACAACCTCAACAAGCTGGCAATATCCTACAATAATGTTGCCAGATTTGCAACTGGGTCTGCCTTCAGAACCCATCATTGTGATAATCTTAAACAGCTAGGATGGCTAGAACTGCCAAATTCAATACTATTCAACCAGTTAACAGTTGCCCACAAGATCCTGTACCAACCTACTAACACACCTATACTTACTAACCTAATCACCCCCTATAACAATCTCAAGACCCTACGCTCAGCAAATAAACTACTAGTACTAATAGGTAAAGCTAACAACTTGGCTGGTGACACCTTATTTGCCAATACAGTGGGGAAAACCTGGAACTCCCTCCCAAAAGACCTAACCACCATTACCTCTACAACATTATTTAAAAACAAATTGAAGCCATTCCTTAAATCACAGTGGCTATGCCCTTGTTCAAACCCTGACTAACTACCTCTATTCTCTCAAAGTATTTATCTCCATACCTGTATAAACTAGTTATTTTCTGTTAACTACTAAGAAAGTGTATATAGCTACCTACTTTTCTGTTAACTACAAAGAAAGTAATCTCTTATAATAAATTTTTATTAGGGAATTTTATGAATGGCTAACCATAGCTGAAATGTACCATGATTCCGTTTACAAAAATGCAACAAAATGTGATGAATGGGATGTGTATCTGTAATTTTAGCTGTATTTGTAAATGTCTCATATTATAAATGACACTGTGTTTTTTTTTTTTTTGCTTGTTGGAGCTTTTCTCCCCAGGGCCTCCACTGCAAATGGACATATATCCATTTGGACTTGCCCGATCAATAAATGTAAAATAAAATAAAATAAATAAATAAGTAAAGCATTCCTAACCTCATTTCCAGCATATCCCCTGCAAATAAACATATTAAATGCATACTGCACCTCATTATCAAAATCCCTGTCATTATTACAAAGGTTACACAAACGAGAAAACTCACCATAATTCAAAGAAGCCATTAAATGGGAAGGGTGACAACTAGTACCATACAAAGATTCATTACCTCCCCCATTTTTTCTACAAACTGAAGTAATAATAAAACCATCAGATAAACCTTTCAAATCTAAATCCCAAAAAAAATAACTTCACTGCCTAACTGCAATCTATCAAATTTAAAGTGAAACTTATTATTATATAAGGACTTTACAAAATCATTCTCTTTATCCACATCCCCTTTACAAACACAAATTAAATCATTTATAAAGCGAAAATAATTTACTACATGTCCTATAAAAAATTCCCTTTGAAACATATACTCCAGTTCAAAATGGGACATTGTCAAATTTGCATACATGGGAGCAAAAGATGCCTCCATGGCCATCCCCTGAACCTGGTGAAACAATTCTTCATTAAAAACAAAACAATTATTTTCTAAACAAAATTTATCCAGCTCAACAATAAAACAAGACTTTGGGCTATCACCCAGGAAATATTGTAAATACTGTGTGCTATGACAATGTTGTACATTAGTGTGCAAACTTTGTACAACTAACACAATCCAGTACATCTCATGTTTCCATACCAAGTTAGAAATTTTATCAATAAAATCCTGGGTATCTCTAATGTAAGAGGGCATACATTTAACAAATGAAAATAAATATTGATGTAAAAATACATTGATATTATAAAGAAAATATTTACAAGCAGCAACAATAGGTCTCCCTTTTAAAATATGTAAATACTTATGGAATTTAGGAAGGCAGTAAAATACTGCTACTTCACTTCCCTGTACCGAAATTTTTTTATCTATATCATTTTAGTTAAAATAACCAAGCCTATAACCTTTCTGTAACAACAATTGATACTTGTCAATAGCTTCCTTTATAAGCATTTATATCACACGTTTTATAAACTATAACGTCATTCAAAAGTGCATAACACATTTCCATATATTGTTTAAAATTCATAACCATAATTCTAGTGCCCTTATCTGAGGGCTTAACAACCAGTTCACTATCTTTACTCAAATTTTTTAAAGCTTGCCATTGTTCCTTTGAAAGATTATATTTAAAATCATGTTTAGATAAACAATTAACAAGTGAATCAACAGAGAAATTCAAAGCAGCTGAAAATTGCTGAATGATCTCATTATTAAATGGGGGCAAGAAAGAACTTTTATAATAAATATAAGTATCCAAAAGGCAATAGGCTGAGTACTATTCCACTCATTAACATCATAAACACGAGTGGAAACTCATCTGAACTAGTATTCAAAACTTCATCAACTCTTGTTCCATTTGATAAAAATAATAAACAAAATGTAATTTATGTACCGATCCAAAAATCACATTTCAAATTATACAAATGAGGAAAAAATGTTGGTACAAATTTCAAACCTAAATTTAATACAGACTCAATAGATTCAGATAAAATACGCCCAGAAATATTAACAACCAAAGAATAAACATTAACACATGGTTCACAGTCATTGCCATCTACCTTTTTTATATTGTTGCTTTGGCTGTCCATCAGTATAACATTGCCCCTGCTCCTTTTCCTATCATTAAATGACCCATCTGTCTGATTAGTTGTCCTCCGAAACCTGTCTTCATGGGCAATAGGCTCTTGAGCAGATGGTAATGGAGGATATGCTCCCCCATCACTCTCACAGTCTGTGTTAGTATCAACACCTTCTGATGAGGCAAAGAAAACAGTCAATGATTTTTTATGACTTCCGGTAACCTGCATGGTACGAGCATGCATTTTAGCTTTCCACAAAAATGCCTTGCAGTTGTTGTAGTCATGAAAATCTCTCCTCAATTTTTCTTTCTTTTTTTCTGTTCAGTCCTGCGCATAAGACTTAAGTTTATCATTAATCTTGTTTAACAAAACATCAAAATTAGAAACAGGCAATTGTGAAATAAGTTCTGAGCATGTAGGTTCATAGATTAGTACTAGGTTAACACCCTTGTGAGCCATTTTAAGCCTAGCCAATTATCTCTTGTGAGTCTCACACCCTGCACCTTGTGTTTGTAAAGCAAACACCTTAACCATTAGGCCACCCTCCCAACCCTTTGAACTGCTTTCTTAAAACAGTGCTACTTAGCCAAATCTTGTTCTATCAGGATTTTTACCCATTCAAGTGAGCATTTATGAGCTGCAGCCATCCACCTACTTTTAAAAGCCCGACCTTCTTCATTTTCATTATCAGAAGGTGAAGTCAGGTTTTAAAGCCACGTAATCCCCGAGGGGTGATATCCAGTTCTAAATATCTTTTTAAACTTAAAACAAAGTGCACATTAGTTATTTTAAAGAGTAACTGCTCAAACTTTCTGCTCAGCTCATGAAATCCATTAGAGAGATTCATGGAAATATTAACACCCAGTGACATAAAAGGATCATCCGTGTAATGGTTCCGTTCCTCAATGTCTTTATCCCAGAATTTCAACACAGAATCACCACGTGTTGTTCTATCTTCGACATGCAAAATATATTGATCCATAGACTGCTGGGATAAATTGATAGAATCTTCACAGAATATTCTAGGAATATTTACAGATGGATCTATAAACATAAAACATCAATTCAGAAGAACCACTAGACCCGAGAAAACATAAACCATGAATATAGATGCAGAAAAGTTTATTCACCTCTAGCACCTCTGGAAAAAGCCTTTATTTACACACTGCCAATGAGTCATACTTTTTAAGCTGTGTATTCAGAAGCTCACTAGCCATATGCACTTAATACTCTGCCTTTAACTCATTTTTGAATTTTTGAATTAACATAGTAAATCAGGAAACTTGTCAAACTCACAGTCCTTTGTTCTGTGCTTCAGTTATGTTATATAATCATAACATTACTTGATTTTTTTGATGATAGATAAATGCCTTACATATGATAGATTCTGTTGCCACTTGCATTATACTTAAAAGTTATTTATCTCAGTTCTCATTTGTAATTCCCAGTGTGATCCCTGGAATTATGAAAAAAGTCTGAAAATACAAGAGTACAGTGAATGTTGAACATCACTATAGAGACAAGCACCTTCACCCCCTGAACACACACACACACACACACACACACACACACACACACACGCGCGCATGCACGCGCACACACACACACACACACACACACATACACCTCTCTGTATATAATATATTCTATCATCTAATATGGTTAAATGTGATTATATAATCTACATCTGTTAAGTCAACATAGGTTGGTTGACAGGTCTGAGAGATCACATAATTCCAGAGTTGGTGTTTATGCACATTCTCCGGTAATGTGTGATCTCAGAGTTAGTATATTTAATCAGCAGGGGGAGTAGGGACCACAGCCCCCCATATGGGGGCTGTAGGGAGGTCGCCCGCTACATAAAAGTTTTTTGTTGTTGTTTTGTTTTGTTTGCATGCACTGAGAAATTCCCTAGGTATATGCATATTGATGAGGCAACATCTGCTTTGTTGACTTTTTGTTGTCTGCATTAGTGTCATCAACATTTAGGTCTGTAGATTTTATTTAGTAGATACATAGATAAAGAGAAAGACAGATATGGATATAGATATATAGATATAGATTTATTAACTTTGAAATTGCCGTACCTCAGGAAAAAGGGAATATTCTGAGAAATGGGAATCTTGCAGTTTGTCTATGCATGTCTGCATTTTCAGAAATTCAGTTTCACTATTTCCGGACGCACACTAACAAGTTTCAGAATATCAAACAGTTGTCATTTTTATTACTTCTGACTATTATATAGACCATTAGAATTTATCTTTATGAAACTGAGTAACATTGTATTGTTTTGTTCCTTTCTGTTATGTATGTTTTCAAGTATTTAACCAATGTCACCCACAAAAATATGAAACAAAGTTAGTTTTGCAATATTTATTTATAACATGTTTGATGAAGAATTACATACGCATAACCATTTTATATGACATACTGTATTAGGCATAAAAAAGTGTTAATAACTGTTAATATAAAAAAGCTGTAAAACACGTCTTGATAGTAGATTCCCCAGATAATCCTAAACTACTTACAATCTATGGTGTGATTCAGAAATGTTACTGTGAGGTGCACACAAGGTGCACATCTTGCACCAACCATTTCAGCTTCAGAGTCAGTCCTGCCACAGAGTTACAATCCAATAACATGCAGTACTGTGGTGGACTGTTTCAGGCTATGCTACATGCTAATCAGGCAGTCTGGGGGAGAGGTATATGCCAGCTAGCCATGTGCTCTCTCCTTGGAACTGCCTGTAATAAAGCATTATGCAGCCAAGTAATTAAGAACATTGCTCAGTTGTGTAAATTAGCACAACCAGTCCTGGCCACTTGCTGTAATTAACACAGCCAAAAGACTACATTCATACATCACAACAGAGGTAAGTTCTGCTGTGTTAGTGGTCAGGAAGTGCTAAGGAGATGTGTGAGTGTTTGTGAGAGGCTGCATGCATGAGAGTTTGTGTGAGTGTTTTTATGCCTGGTAGATAGCAATAGGGAGGCTACACAGCTGTCAATAGGGAGGCTACGCAGCTGGTAGATGAGGTGTGTGTGTGTGTGTGTGTGTGTGTGTGTGTGTGTGTGTGTGTGTGTGTGTGTGTGTGTGTGTGTGTGTGTGTGTGTGTGTGTGTGTGTGTGTGTGTGTGTGTGTGTGTGTGTGTGTGTGTGGAGGGGATTGGGGTACCAGTCCTACTTCTACACTCCTCTGAACTAACAAAAAAAGGGCTGCAACACAGGGTCAGGAGAGAAAACTAGCTACTAGAGATAACTTTAGAGACTTGGGTTGGGAGGAAACATTAGCCACCAAGGATGGTGTAAAAAATTAACTACAAAAGGGAGAGGAAGATTCAAACCCTGGAGCCTTGCCACAGTAAACCTCAAAACCTCAGCATTAAACTGTTGCACTATCTGTTAAGTAACTGCAGCAATTTTTTTAAATTTTATATATATATATATATATATATATATATATATATATATATATATATATATATATATGTATACATTCATGTATGTGAACACACATTTTTGAATGTCTGCTTCTGCAAAAAGTTTTGACAAATTCCATCATGTCGACTACCCTAAATGTTGTAAATATGTCGAATTCGACATTTTCAGAATGCTCCACCACAGAAAATAGTGGTACCATGGGTCAAAAAGGGGGCGAGATTTTGTAATTCGGCATTTTTTTTTCATAGTTTCCGATGTTCACAGTTCGCGATTCATGGAAGCAGCATCACATATGTGGCCGTCAAACTTTTGAATGTATACCTATATACATATATATATATATATATATATATATATATATATATATATATATATATATATATATATAGGATCTTGGGCATTATTACATGTCTGAAACAGTTCGTGACATATGAGGGGTGAGACAGGGAACAGTAGGTATTCCTCTTAAACTTGTATCACAAGACAGAAGAAAATCAGGAATAGATGTTAAATTTTCCTCCTACAAACTCAGAAAGTTTCTGTTTCTGTTTTTGGACTACCATGGGTTAACTAAAGTGTTAACTTAAGGATATGAAGCATGAAACTCTAATATCAGGCATTAATGACTTATTGAGTTTTATGAGGGCAGGAAAAAGGAGACATCTGGGACATCCTTACAATACTGGAACTGGTCTACTTTAAAACATCAACACGCCAAAACACCGACGACCAAAACACAGAGACCGTAAGATCGTCAACTGAGATGACTGACAGTTTAAAAGCCCGACACTGAGAACACCGACATGTTAAGGTAAGTGTGCGATAGTGGCAGACTTTAGGGTTAGGGTTTGGGTAAAGTTAGTGCATAGATAGTTGTGTATGTAAGGTTTAGTGTAGGTTTGTAAGGTTTTTGGTGTGTTTGTGTTGTGTGTGTGTTTTTCCGAAAAGGTATTTGTTTTGTTGATTGTGGGGATTGTGGTTTGTCGGGCATGTGAAGTTTCGTGCTTTTAAACTGTCGGTCATCTCAGTTATCGATCTTCCAGTCTTGGTGTTCGCGTCAACAGTGTTTTGGCATGTCGGTGTTTTAAAGTAGACCCACTGGAACAGATATTGGGTATGGTGTGTGCATTTGTGCATTTGACTTTGTGACTTTGTGTATTGTGTGTGTTGGTGCCTATGCTAAAACTGATGCACCCACCATCATTGTTAACTACTACAGGACATGATCTGTACTAGCCATAGTTAACTGAGATTCAGAGACATGCAAATGAGCTGATAATGAGGTCCTCATTGTAGCTAATATGTCTTGGAATCAGAAATCTCCACATTGCAGACACAGGGCCTTTTTACCAAAGGTCTTAAAGCTAGAGATGGGGTTCTTTCTGAATCCTCAAGCTAGATTACCCAAGTCTGCACTGATTCATCTGCAGATGGCTATAGAATACCGAATCAAATAAAATGCTTAATTTCAATTGTTTACAAAATATTCTTCTTTTGAGATTATTTTAGTTAATTCAGTAAATTTGAAAAGATAATTCCAATTAAATGCATCTGTGAAGGTTTACAGTTATGAGGAGCAAAATAATGGGAAAGGAGCAATGAGAAGAAAAGAAAAGGAAGAAAGATAAGAAAAAATGGGAAACACGTAGTCTCATGATATGTTATATTTTTTGGGTATTTCTTTTAAAGTTGTCAATATTTATTGCTATGTTCAATATTCTGAATTCAATAAAAAAAATATGCATACTTTTTGCTTTCCATGGTCATCCTTCACAGACATAATATATTAAACGTACTAGATTTTTATAGTTTACGTTTTTATCATCTGTGCTATAAAGACAAACTTGTGAACTTAACTCTCTCTCTCTCTTTCTCTTCTTCCCATCCTTAATCCAAGTGTTGGAAAGGATATTTCGTTACATATTAATATCTTAACTTTCTGACATTTCATGGCATCAAGATTAAATAAAATGTACTTCCTCTATTTCCTCCTCACTATAATAATTTTTCATAAATGTTAGTCTATATAAGCAGGATATTCGTTATTTTATTGAATGTCAGTAATGGAACACAAAAGGAGAGAATATAAGTGAAACATTTATTGATCTGAAACATACGTCTTTGTTTTCTTATTAATCAAGACTACAATGCAACAAAATATAATGAATGTGATGTGTATCTGTAATTTTAACTGTATTTGTAAATGTCTCATATTATAAATGATACTGTGTTTTTTTTTTGTTTGTTGGAGCTTTTCTCCCCAGGGCCTCCACTGCAAATGGACATATATCCATTTGGACTTGCCCAGTCAATAAATGTAAAATAAAATAAAATAAATAAATAAAGCATTCCTAACCTCATTTCCAGCATATCCCTTGAAAATAAACATATTAAATGCATACTGCACCTCATTATCAAAATCCCTGTCATTATTACAAAGGTTACACAAACGAGAAAACTCACCATAATTCAAAGAAGCCATTAAATGGGAAGGGTGACAACTAGTACCATACAAAGATTCATTATTTCCCCCATTTTTTCTACAAACTGAAGTAATAATAAAACCATCAGATAAACCTTTCAAATGTAAATCCCAAAAAAAATAACTTCACTGCCTAACTGCAATCCATCAAATTTAAAGTGAAACTTATTATTATATAAGGACTTTACAAAATCATTCTCTTTATCCACATCCCCCTTACAAACACAAATTAAATCATTTGTAAAGCAAAAATAATTTACTACATGTCCTATAAAAAATTCCCTTTAAAACATATACTCCAGTTCAAAATGGGACATTGTCAAATTTACATACATGGGAGCAAAAGATGCCTCCATGGCCATCCCCTGAACCTGGTGAAACAATTCTTCATTAAAAACAAAACAATTATTTTCTAAACAAAATTTATCCAACTCAACAATAAAACAAGACTTTGGGCTATCACCCAGGAAATATTGTAAAGAGGGTGTGCTATGACAATGTTGTACATTAGTGTACAAACTTTGTACAACTAACACAATCCAGTACATCTCATGTTCCCGCACCAAGTTAGAAATTTTATCAATAAAGTCCTGGGTATCTCTAATGTAAGAGGGTATACATTTAACAAATGAAAATAAATATTGATGTAAAAATACATTGATATTATAAAGAAAATATTTACAAGCAGCAACAATAGGTCTCCCTTTTAAAATATGTAAATACTTATGGAATTTAGGAAGGCAGTAAAATACTGCTACTTCACTTTCCTGTACCGAAATTTTTTTATCTATATCATTTTAGTTAAAATAACCAAGCCTATAACCTTTCTGTAGCAATAATTGATACTTGTCAATAGCTTCCTTTATAAGCATTTATACCACACGTTTTATAAACTATAATGTCATTCAAAAGTGCATAACACATTTCCATATATTGTTTAAAATTCATAACCATAATTCTAGTGCCCTTATCTGAGGGCTTAACGACCAGTTCACTATCTTTACTCAAATTTTGTAAAGCTTGCCATTGTTCCTTTGAAAGATTATATTTAAAATCATGTTTAGATAAACAATTAACAAGTGACTCAACAGAGAAATTCAAGGCAGCTGAAAATTGCTGAATGATCTCATTATTAAATGGGAGCAAGAAAGAACTTTTATAATAAATATAAGTATCGAAAAGGCAATAGGCATTAGGCTGAGTACTATTCCACTCATTAACATCATAAACACGAGTGGAAACTCATCTGAACTAGTATTCAAAACTTCATCAAACTCTTGTTCCAGTTGATAAAAATAATAAAGAAAATGCAATTTATGTACCGATCTAAAAATCACATTTCAAATTATACAAATGAGGAAAAAATGTTGGTACAAATTTCAAACCTAAATTTAATACAGACTCAATAGATTCAGATAAAATACGTCCAGAAATATTAACAACCAAAGAATAAACATTAACACATGGTTCACAGTCATTGCCATCTACCTTTTTTATATTGTTGCTTTGGCTGTCCATCAGTATAACATTGCCCCTGCTCCTTTTCCTATCATTAAATGACCCATCTGTCTGATTAGTTGTCCTCCGAAACCTGTCTTCATGGGCAATAGGCTCTTGAGCAGATGGTAATGGAGGATATGCTCCCCCATCACTCTCACAGTCTGTGTTAGTATCAACACCTTCTGATGAGGCAAAGGAAACAGTCAATGATTTTTTATGACTTCCGGTAACCTGCATGGTACGAGCATGCATTTTAGCTTTCCACAAAAATGCCTTGCAGTTGTTGTAGTCATGAAGATCTCTCCTCAATTTTTCTTTCTTTTTTTCTGTTCAGTCCTGCTCATAAGACTTAAGTTTATCATTAATCTTGTTTAACAAAACATCAAAATTAGAAGCAGGCAATTGTGAAATAAGTCCTGAGCATGTAGGTTCATAGATTAGTACTAGGCTAATTGCCCTTGTGAGCCATTTTAAGCCTAGCCAATTATCTCTTGTGAGTCTCACACCCTGCACCTTGTGTTTGTAAAGCAAACACCTTAACCATTAGGCCACCCTCCCAACCCTTTGAACTGCTTTCTTAAAACAGTGCTACTTAGCCAAATCTTGTTCTATCAGGATTTTTACCCATTCAAGTGAGCATTTATGAGCTGCAGCCATCCACCTACTTTTAAAAGCCCGACCTTCTTCATTTTCATTATCAGAAGGTGAAGTCAGGTTTTAAAGCCACGTAATCCCCGAGGGGTGATATCCAGTTCTAAATATCTTTTTAAACTTAAAACAAAGTGCACATTAGTTTTTTTAAAGAGTAACTGCTCAAACTTTCTGCTCAGCTCATGAAATCCATTAAAGAGATTCATGGAAATATTAATACCCAGTCCTCTGAACTAACAAAAAAGGGTTGCAACATAGGGTCAGGAGGGAAAACTAGCCACCAGAGATAACTTTAGAGACTTGGGTTGGGAGGAAACATTAGCCACCAAGGATAATGTAAAAAATTAACTACAAAAGGAAGAGGAAGATTCAAACCCTGGAGCCTTGCCACAGTAAACCTCAAAACCTCAGCATTAAACTGTTGCACTATCTGTTAAGTAACTGCAGCAATTTTTTTTTTAAATTATACATATATATATATATATATATATATATATATATATATATATATATATATACACATATATATATATATATATATATATATATATATATATATATATATATATATATATATATATAGTTCCATATCAGAAGCCTGAAACACTATAAGCCTGAAAATCAAAATCCTGAAAACGAAAGCCTGAAAATTCAAAATCCCGAAAGCCCAAAATCCTGAAACTCAAAATCCTGAAAACACAAATAATGCTAATATGTCACTATAAAGACACTAATATCTACCAACTGACCCTGACCCTAACCCTAACCCTAAGGTCCGTCACTATCGCACACTCAACTGACCCGCACCCTAACCCTAACTCACTTAAACCGCCCCTAACCCCAATATTTGTCACTATTGCATACATGCCTAACCTGCGCCCTAACCCTAACTCACTTAAACCGCCCCTAACCCTAACATAAAACCAATCAAGACACTTACCTGAACCCAACGCATGACCTAACACCACAGGGCTAACAATAGCAAAGCCACAATGACGTCAGTATGTCCATTTTGTGTTTTCAGGATTTTGAGTTTCAGAATTTTGGGTTTTCGGGATTTTGAATTTTCAGGCTATAGTTTTCAGGATTTTGATTTTCAGGCTTATAGTGTTTCAGGCTTCTGATAGTGAACCATATATATATATATATATATATATATATATATATATATATATATATATATATATATATACATTCATGTATGTGAACACACATTTTCGAATGTCCGCTTCTGCAAAAAGTTTTGACAAATTCCATCATGTCGACTACCCTAAATGTCGTAAATATGTTGAATTCGACATTTTCAGAATGCTCCACCACAGAAAAGAGTGCTACCATGGGTCAAAAAGGGGGCGAGATTTTGTAATTCGGTGGGGTTTTTTTGCAGTTTCCGATGTTCACAGTTTGCGATTCATGGAAGCAGCGTCACAGATGTGGCCATCGAACTTTTGAATGTATACCTATATATATATATATATATATATATATATATATATATATATATATATATATATATATAAGATCTTGGGCATTATTATGTCTGAAACAGTTCGTGACATATGAGGGTGAGACAGGGAACAATAGGTATTCCTCTTAAACTTGTATCACAAGACAGAAGAAAATCAGGAATAGATGTTAAATTTTCCTCCTACAAACTCAGAAAGTTTCTGTTTCTGTTTTTGGACTACCATGGGTTAACTAAAGTGTTAACTTAAGGATATGAAGCATGAAACTCTAATATCAGGCATTAATGACTTATTGAGTTTTATGAGGGCAGGAAAAAGGAGACATCTGGGACATCCTTACAATACTGGAACGGGTCTACTTTAAAACACCAACACGCCAAAACACCGACGACAAAAACACAGAGACTGGAAGATCGTCAACTGAAATGACTGACAGTTTAAAAGTCCGACGCTGAGAACATCGACATTTTAAGGTAAGTGTGCGATAGTGGCAGACTTTAGGGTTAGGGGTGGGTTAAGTGAGTTAGGGTTAGGGTGTGGGTAAGGTAAGTGTGCGATAGTGACAGACTTTAGGGTTAGGGGCGTGTTAAGTGAGTTAGGGTTAGGGCGCGGGTTAGGTGAGTGTGTGATAGTGATGGACCTTAGTGTTAGGGTCTGGGTTACAATTAGTGCATAGATAGTTGTGTATGTAAGGTTTAGTGTAGGTTTGTAAGGTTTTTGGTGTGTTTGTGTTGTGTGTGTGTTTTTCCGAATAGGTATTTGTTTTGTTTTGTTGATTGTGGGGATTGTGGTTTGTCGGGCATGTGACGTTTCGTGCTTTTAACCGTGACATTTTTAAAAAACTGAGTACATATATTCCACCGCCACATCCCATGGTAGAAGCATTTATTGAGTTGTGTGACAAACAGATTAGGGATGCTTTCTCTGAGAGAAGCACCCCATGTTATTATAATTTATCCTCGGCGGAATACAGTACTTTAAATGAGTTAAAAGAGATGTTGAATATTGAAATCACACCTGCTGACAAGGGAGGGGGTATTGTAATTTTGGATAGAGAGCTATATTTACAACAGATGAAGTATTTATTGAATGATGAGAACACTTATATAAGTGTATCTGGGAATGTAGTGAAGGGCATTATGGATAAAGTTTCCTTTCTTGTTTTTGATTTATTGCTTGCTGGTATGATTACTGAACCATTGTTTAACAAATTTAATGTAGTATATCTCTTGATTACTGATGTGTATGGTTTACCTAAAGTTCATAAACACCTTAGGGCTCCACCTATGCATCCAATTGTTTCTAGTAAGGGCTGGATGACAGAACCTTTATCCATCTATGTTGAAAATAATTTGCATCCTTTACTGAATAGTTGTGAGACCATTTTGAAAGATACTAAAATGTTTCTACAAAGATTGTATGTGGAAGCTAAGTATATTAATAGTGAATATCTGTTTGTTACATTGGGCATTGAATCTTTATTCACCGTTATCCCTAATGCATGGGGTACTGAAAATATCAGAAGATTTCTAGTTGCCAGGATCTATGACAATTATGTTAACCTTGATATGTACCCTACTTGAGATAATTTTAGAAAACAATGTTTTTGTTTTTGGTAAAGAATTTTACCTACAGAAGGTTGGCGTAGTAATGGGCACAGCATTTGCAAACAGCTCCACCAACCTACAATGGGAAACTGAGAGTGTATTATTAAATGGTATGTGCACTTCGTAGATGGCGTCGTTTTGCTGGTGTGGCAAGAATATGTAGAGAAACTAAGAGAATTTATTGATTATTTACATACTACAATGAACTTTTTGAAGTTCACATATAAATACTCACATGATGAACTTGAATTTCTTGATGTGAAGATTAGTAAGACAGATTTGAATAAAATACGGACAGGTCTCTACAGGAAACCAGTAAGAAAAAATAATCTATTACACAACAAAAGTATGCATCCGAAATATGTTAAACAAAATGTGCTGAAGGGACAGGTGTATGGAATTATGCAGTTAAACAATGATGATACTAAGTTAGAATCGGCACTTCTAGCACTGAATCAAGATTTCTTGACCAGAGGATATAGACAGAGAGAGATAGATGTATGTATTAAGGAAGCATGGAATGAAAGACAGGATATGTGTAAACCATATTATGGTGAGAGTTTGATGGGAGATATTAGAAGTGATGAGACACAGAAAAGAAATAGATAATGTTTTGAGAATACCCCTTCCATACTCAGGTGACGTTAGTAAGGTCTGCAAAATTATCAAGCAGAATTGGAATACTTTATAGTAGATGAATTAAAAGTTGCTGTAGGAGATGGACCCCATTTTTCTTTTCGAAATAATAAATCTTTAAAGAAGCATCTCTGTTATACATCTAATAATGAGAGGAAATTGATAGTATCAGACAGGCTGGGGACATATGCATGTAGAAACTGTATGGCTGTATGGCATGCAACTATATTTACATGGGAGGTTAATTTATACATCCACTTACAGGCTTTAAGATTGAATTGAGTTTTTACGCAGATTGCAGGACAAAGAACCTTATATATTTCAGTTTTTGTACATGTTATGTTTTTACATAGGAAAAACTAACCGTATGTTCAAAGACAAAATACTAGAACATTGTAGCGATATTCAAAATGCAAAAGATATAAATGCTTTAGCACAACATATAGCAAAGGAAGGTGGTAGTCATGCATTCAAATTTTTTGTTTTAGAAGTTATTGATGAAGGGATTAGAGGTGCTGACCTGAAGAACATTACAGAAGCAGCAGAACAAAAGTGGATCCTGCTGTTTCATGCAGATAAGTTTTCAGGTTTGAATAGCAAAGTTTCACTAAAACCATTTCTAAAAACTAGAGCATTACAACATTAAGACTGTTTTTTAATGCATTCGTTTTTCATGTGTTGTATATTTTTGCTGATTTAAAGTATGTTTTTAAGAAATTGTTTTGTTTTGTTAAAGTTTTTATGTGTTGAGACACTACATTTTTAAAAGCTTTGTGTCAGCACTAATTGAAGAATTTTGATTGGCTGACTTTACATTTAAATTAAATTGGTTTCTGATTTTTGTAGTCTGATGAAGCGGTTAGATAGACCATGAAAGCGCTTACCTTTTACACAATAAATTATTTTTTCTTTTTACTGTGTCTAACCAAGTTTTTATATTTTTGTATTACCACATTTGTCATTTCTTTGGTTAGTTTATTGGGTTGTGATTTATATTTTCTCTGTTTGGATCATAGATACTGTTTACTACAGACAAAACTCCACATTTGGTGAATGGCTTGTCACAAGCTGACATTTGAAATATGAATGAGTCTTGCTTGACATTCCAAAGCAGTCTGAGGCTGCATTGCATGAGGGTGATATTAGACCCTAGTTCCAAGTTTTTTAGACTGTCAGCATGGTCCTCAGAATGAAAGGCTCCATTTACCTTGACACCGTTGGAGACTATCTTGTGAAGTCTGAGATTAGATACAGTCAGCATATCTTGAGTTCTGGCAGGGAGACTGATCACTTCTTCCTCTGTGGGAAAGGATTTAAGCCCGTCATCTACATAAAAGTTTCTTTCAATAAACTGATGTGCATCAGACCCAAATTCCCTTTCACCTTCTTGGACAGTTCTTCTCAACCCATATATTGAGACTGCAGGAGATGGGCTGTTACCGGACACATGTACCTTCATCCGATAGTCTATGACCTTGTAGTCGACATCATTATTACGGTACCACCAAAATCTGAGGTAGTTTCTGTTGTCTTCATGAACAATGAAAGAATGGAACATTTGTTGGATGTCAGCCATTAATGCAATCAATTCTCATCTGAAATGGATCAAAACCCCATTTAGGTTATTGTTCAGATTAGGCCCAGAGAGAAGAAGGTCATTAAGAAAAACACCTTCATAGCAAGCACTTGAGTCAAAGACCACTCTGATTTGGTCTGGCTTGCGAGGGTGGTACACAACATAACATGGAAGGTACCAACATTCTTCCCTTCCTATAGGGGAGGAGCAGGTTCAGCATGATCTCTATCAAACACCTTCTGCATGAAGTCAACAAAGTGCTTTTTCATTGCAGATTTCCTATTTAGGGTGCATTCTAGTGAAATAAACCAAGACTCTGCAAGCTGCTTATTATTTGGCAATTTCATTCTTGGGGTATGGAATGGTTAGGGTGCCACCCAGCTGTAGGAGTTGTCCTGATAGAATTATTCATTCACAATTTTCAAGAATTCCTTATCTTCCCTTGTGGCCACCAAATGATCATCTTCACTGGTGGTATCAAAAACCATACTGCCAAGATTATCATCCCAGGAGTCTAAGCCATAGTTGTAGCCTTGGATGACTTGCTGTGGCTTACCATTACTGCATAACCTCTCTTTTACACAGTAGTAATGAGGACAGGGTTCAAAACAAGTATAGTGTCCATTTGGAAGAACATGCGTCTTGAAAAACAAAAAATAATCCTTGTTTTCCTGCCTCTCCTCGACTAGTTTAGACCAGTTTACAGGCATTGCTGTATTCTGGGCTGTGGTGTAGTTCCTGTGTTGTCCATTACCTTACTTGGATAGAAGGAAGTTTCTTTGCTCACCAGTGGGAGTGGGGAGCCTTGAGCAGCCTACCTGTCCCTGTAGGAAGTGACCTCAGCACAAGAGCTGTAGTAATTGGTTGTTTTGGACCATTTCTAGCTCTTTTGTAGTTCCCTGTTTAAAATCCGCCTCTGGGTGTTTTTTTCTGGCTGTACTGCTCAGACAAGCTCCTCGCGGTCCTGCAGAGTGGTCCTAGCTACAGAGAACTCAGAAAAGTGACTACTTTCTGGATTTAAGTATCTTTGCATTTTTTTCACTTGTAATAGCTTCTGTAGCTTACCCTGAACAAGCTTGAACAGTTTTTTTAACTGTTTGCTGCATTATTTTAAAATCTGCACTTAAAGTTACTATTTAGTCGAACTTGATCGAAAGTTTGTTTGTTTGTTTGTTTAATTTAACTGTTGAGGCTGCCCACTAAAGTGTGCTAGCCTGTGTAACTGATTTATCACTGTTTCTGCATTTTCTGTGTGTTTCTATCAAAAAAACAAAAAAACAAAAAAATAATCCTTGTTTTCCCGCCTCTCCTCAACTAGTTTAGACCAGTTTATAGGCATTGCTGTATTCTGGGCTGTGGTGTAGTTCCTGTGTTGTCCATTACCTTACTTGGATAGAAGGAAGTTTCTTTGCTCACCAGTGGGAGTGGGGAGCCTTGAGCAGCCTACCTGTCCCTGTAAGAAGTGATCTCAGCACAAGAGCTGTAGTAATTGGTTGTTTTGGACCATTTCTAGCTCTTTTCTAGTTCCCTGTTTAAAATCCGCCTCTGGGTGTTTTTTTTTTCTGGCTATACTGCCCAGACAAGCTCCTTGTGGCCCTGCAGAGTGGTCCTAGCTACAGAGAACTCAGAAAAGCGACTACTTTCTGGATTTAAATATCTTTGCATTTTTTTCACTTGGAATAGCTTCTGTAGCTTACCCTGAACAAGCTTGAACTGTTTTTTTAACTGTTTGTTGCATTATTTTAAATTCTGCACTTATAGTTACTTTTTAGTCGAATTTGATCGAAAGTTTGTTTGTTTGTTTGTTTAATTTAACTGTTGAGGCTGCCCACTAAAGTGTGCTAGCCGGTGTAACTGATTTATCACTGTTTCTGTATTTTCTGTGTGTTTCTATCAAAAAACAAAAAAACAAAAAAAAAATCCTTGTTTTCCCGCCTCTCCTCGACTAGTTTAGACCAGTTTACAGGCATTGCTGTATTCTGGGCTGTGGTGTAGTTCTTGTGTTGTCCATTACCTTACTTGGATAGAAGGAAGTTTCTTTGCTCACCAGCGGGAGTGGGGAGCCTTGAGCAGCCTACCTGTCCCTGAAGGAAGTGACCTCAGCACAAGAGCTGTAGTAATTGGTTGTTTTGGACTATTTCTAGCTCTTTTGTAGTTCCCTGTTTAAAATCCGCCTCTGGGCATTTTTTTCTGGCTATACTGCTCAGACAAGCTCTTTGTGGTCCTGCAGAGTGGTCCTAGCTACAGAGAACTCAGAAAAGCGACTACTTTCTGGATTTAAGTATCTTTG
>NC_056737.1:490902716-490935216 GCF_019279795.1 Protopterus annectens | reverse complement strand
TTTGTTTTTTTTTCTTTTCGACATAGCTATGAATGCTTCTGCTCTTTTTATATACAAAAGTAAGGTGATCTCCTAAAACCCTTACAAGCTGCTGATTGTCACTGAGGATGGCCCAGTTCTCCTTAATAGTGGCTTTAATTCTACTGAAATCTTAGGTGTAAGTTTGAATGCAGCTGCACTTCTTTTCATTGGTAAAATGAAGCTGTTTTCACTTTTAGTGATTTTGTGTTTTTTAAATGATTTAGACTATTTAATTGGCAATTAATTACATAATTGTATGTACTATTATATAAGGACAAGATGAGTCTTGTTAGTGAATTCTGATGAAGTCCTGGTCGTAAGGATGAAAGTGCTCAATTCTATTACTAATAAAGTATGGGAAGGCGTCGTATTCATGGTGTCTAATATGTTACTGACCGCTTTTCAGTTGTTTTTTTCAGTAGTTTTTTTTGTGTTTCTTTTGTTTTTTTTAGAATGCAGCTGTCCTTACTTTTCTCTTCTTTTGGGTTAGTGTGCCCTTGTTGCAGAATTCTACTAAAAGGCCTATTCCACATAGTGTCATTGTTAGTTTTCAAATCTCTAATGGGATCCAGGTAATCTTGTGTTAATCTTTGCAAACCTTTTATCTCTTCTCCCTCTATAAACTCACACCACGTGGCTCTTCTTATGGTAGCCCCTACATTATTAACCCAGTAGTGAAGAGCATTGTGTAACATTGTGCCAGAATGAAAACATGCTTTTCTATATAATTACAGTTGGGCTATCGAATACGCATTAAAATATATTTTGCTGTGGTTCTAAAGTCTTCCAGCTTCTTTGACTACCATTTTAATATTAGTGACTTTTCTAATGTTAAATCGTTTTTGACAGAACTTTTTCTGAATGCTTTCAAATGCATGCCAAATTTGGATTTATTCTATGAAGTTCATAAAATCTACCACCAAACTCACAATGTTCTGTTAGCTAGTGTAATTCCACCATAAACTGACATATATTCTCACTTCTAATAGTGTTAATTAGACAGGCTTTGGCTATGATTCATCAGTGCACAACACATCAAGTAATTTGTTTATCAATAATATTTCGTAAACTCAATTAGTTGAAACCCCACCATCAAACAGTAAATTAAGTATTTGTGCAAGAAGACAAGCCTCTCTGCACACCACACACACCTGCCTTACTTATATATATATATATATATATATATATATATATATATATATATACACACACACACACACACACACACACACACACACACACACACACACACACACAATATGGTTTAGTATCATTTTACCAAATGTGCATATAGTTGCAATGGTAAATACATACTGCAAATGACCGTGTGTATGTTTAATCGCAGATATAAAACTCCAAAATACCATTCTGTCACAAAATACCAAGGCCTTATCACACATACTTACAGTATAATATGTATCCATGTATGATATACACTGCTTGTAGGTATTGCACTTAATAAATTGTTCTAATGTTTCTCAAAGATATTTTACACAAAAGTAGTAATAAGTAGACATAATTCCAACAAACCTTAGTCTAAAACACACATGTATTAACTAAATGAGTTATAAGATTGTCTAGGCTTAGACACAATATGTTAAGCTGCAGTAGAGTCTCAGAAACTCTAACATTCAGTGTCTGAAGTGACCAGAATATATAGGTGACACTATGTGTGAAAACTTTAACTATTCATAAAACTAGTATACTAAGCTAAATACTGACATATACACATAAGATATAGAATATCAATAAAGTTATGTGTTATTGATATACCTTACAGCTGTTGTTATGAATCATCAAATATAGATACAGGAAATAACTTACTTCTTTCAACAATAAATGCATTTATTACTTGAGTATCTTATAATGTGGTGTTGTAGGTATGAGACACTTTTTACTGCTACATAGAGCTACAGTGTGTTTTCATCATGGACATATAGTATTATATTATAAAAACTATATGCCTAAGTGAAGTTCTCCTTTGGTGGAGATCTGAAATTATGGTAAAAATGTAATGAATCCCAATATTCTATAAGGCATGCTATAATGCAATGTTACTTAATGTATATAACGTGTACATGAAGTACACAATCATTACGCACAGCATTAGAAGTGCAACAACGATTTAAAGGTTTACACTTCCATAGGGTTATCATCTGATTCAAGGGTGATGGGTGACATTTGGGAAGCATTTCTTCATTTGGCATAGCACTTGGTATAATAGGACAATGCTACAAGTTCTAAAAGTCATAAAAAAGGAAAACATGCTGAATATCGATGGATTTCTCTGTTATAAAGAAAGACTTCTACAAAGAGATACTGGTGCTATAAAAGCAACTATTACTGTTGTAACAACTACCAATCAACAGTTAGTAAAGTCTATCGGCCATGCACATATGCCAGAATATGGTTTAGCCAAGAAGTACACACTGATGACTTCTGTTTGTGAAAGATAGTGTACTTCAAAGGATTTGCCTTGTGAAGTTCTAAGTGATTGTCTTCAGGAAGTCCCTCATGATGTAGTGGTTGAAATGCCATCCTGAAAATGCTTATCCCATATTATACAATGCAGTAGACATAAAATGTATAACAAGAAATCTTCAGATATTCACCGAGAGATTATAGATATAGCTGTTTCGATGTGGCAGCTGCAAAATGGAGAGTATTTACACAGAAAAATTGGCGATGAGAAATTATATATGCACATTATAATACTGACAACCTTGAAAAACATACATGACTTGAGCAGTTCTGAAATGTGGATTGTTGATAGCACGTATGTCATAGATGTTTGTACAATTCACCAGTTATACTCTGTTCATGGCTGTATAGAAGTTAACAGACATTATAGAAGCTTCCCAGTTTAATTTCTACAAATCTTTTGGGTTTCCAATACCATGACAGAAATGGACCCATTCCTAAATCAGCGTAAAGTTAAAGTTCATGAAATTAGTATTGTTTCAGTCTTTGATGTTAACCAAAAATGCTGTTTGCAGTGTATCCAGAATTAACTCCTTCTGCAATTCATATGGAGTTAATTGTATTGGTAGCATATCTAAATACAACTGCAGATCCTTTTTTATTAAACCTATTGCTCCTAACTACTGTTGGGACTGCCTGGGTATCTTTTTTCCAAATTGCTCTCATTTCTGCCTGCAAAACCTGATATCTTATGATTTTGTGTCTCTTTGTACACGAGACACTGTAATCCCTAGGTGTAGCAGTTTCAATGATCAATGCTATTTTTGTCTTTTTTCATAAACTATTATATCAGGTTTTCTCGCATTTATTTTTTGAATTGTTGGTAATGGGTGATCCCACATGATGCACACACCATCATTTTCTATAATGCCTTGTGGTTCATGTTTTCAATGCTTCTGAGCAACTTCTGTATTTTAATATTTGCACAATCTCACCACATTATTGTACCTTTCAGTGTACAGGCCATCTGCCAAGGCATGTGACTGTTTCTAATTCTTTTTTACAGAACTTACATTTGTCTGTTTCTCCCACATGTTCAGTGGACTTTGTAAACCAATGTGCACATAGTTCACTATCTTGGTCTGTCATTATTAACCTTTCATCCTTTGGTTTCAACTCATCTCTCCTTAACCATTCCTGCGTCAAATCCTGATCAACATGAAGTTGTTCCAGGGGTTTTATATACTTGCTACTATATTTATTTTCCACATTTCTTTCCTTCTCATCTGATCCTTTTCTTTATTTTATTTCTTTTGTTTTTTGGCACATTCAGTTGCTGTGAGATTTTTGCCTGTTTCTGCTTTGATTTCCATTACCGCTTGCCACCTGAATGCTTCTGCTAAACTAAGCAGAAAGGTCATCCTAGATTTCTTCTCTTCATGTTTTAAATCTTTCAGTATGTTTGGATCTGCTGAGGTTAGCAGATATGTAGGTAGTCCCACGACTGCAGATCTATACATGTAATCAGGTTTGAGGAAGCCCATACTTTCTTCAGTGCATGGAATATATGATCTTGGTAGACACTGATTGTTATGTATCATTTGTTAAGCATGAAGCATTTTTCTTGTTTTCTGTCCAACTGATCCAATATTTGTGTCAAGTCAGTCACACCAAAACTGTATGTTAGAACAGGAAGAGCAAATTGGTTTATAGCTTTGAATTTATTCCTAGATGTCAAGGCTGTTTTCAATATTAGTTTTAGTCTTCTGAAGTATTCCTTACTGAGTTTTATTCACATTTATTCATGTTTTATTTCTGATCCATCAGTCCCACATATTTATACACTCCTTTCTGCTCAAGTTCCTTTATAGCTCATTCCTGTCCTAGGTTGATATTTTCTTGGTACTGAAACTTTCTTGCTTTACACATTGCTTTTGCACATTTATAAAGACCAAATGCCATTCTTATATCTTCTGAAAATGTTTTAACCACTTGCAGTTCTGCTTTCAACTCCACATCTGATGAATTATACAGTTTGAAGTCATCCACAGAAAGTATATGAGAAATCTTTAAGAAAGTTTGTTTTCTGGGAGCCAAATTATAACCAATGCCTAATCTGTTAAGTAAACAGCTTAATGCAATAAGGGCAAGACAAAAGAACAGCAATGGGTAAAAGGAAGGACAAAGACTCACCCTGGAATATCTCCCTTTGAGTTTTTATCCCTAGAATAATAATTCACCCTTTGTCATGGCTTAATTGCAAAATGGTTTGCCACTGTTTCACGGTTACTGTAATGTAATTGATCAATGCAGGATGTAAGTACTCCTTTATCCATGAGTGCAGGATGCTGTCAAATGCTTTTTTGTAATCTATCTATGACTATACTTAGATATTTCCCTGTTTTACAATTCTCCATTATGGCTTTATTTAACAACAAATGTTCCTTTGTTCAATATGACTTTCTGTTGTTACCCTCTTGCTCTATTGCTATGATTAAGTTTTCTTATAAATGACTATAAACTCTATCTGGATCAATTCCAGTATATAGTTTGTACATCATTGTAAGTTATTAGTCTAGTTTTTAAGATGGCTTACAGGTTCACTCTTAAGGAGAAGTATCATTTTTTCCCTGTTGATAACCAGATTGGTATCTGGTAAGAATGGACATATAAGTAGTTTTTATTTGGGGCTAAATCTTTGGGTAAAGATGTTAATTATTTTAGCCAGAAGTTAGGTTTATAGGTTCATAGGTTGGTACTAGGCTATCAGCCCTAGGGTATATACAAGCCTAGCCATAACAATTCCTGGATATTTTTTCCCACACTATTTACTTCCCTGGACCCCTGTCTAGCAGGGCGACCGATGGGAGGTACTGCATCTGGGCCTGGGGTTTTCCAATTAGGAGCTTTTCTCAAGTTTGTTTCAGTTTCTCTGGCTGTTGCTTCATCTCATTTCATATCCTGTACATCTGAACTCCTTACTATTTATTTTAATTTTTCTATCCATTCAGCATCTTTACTATCTTCCACAGGTTCTTAATAAATACTTCTCTAAAATGTGTCTATTTCTTCCTTTTTTGTTGGTGTTTCTATTCCTTTTGCTTTGTTTTCCAGTTCTCTATCAAACATTTTTGGGTCATTAATGAATTGCTTATTTTGTACTTTTCTTTTATATTTATCTGTAGATTTTCTATGTTTTCTGCCTGTGCTGATAATTTAGTTTATTATTTGCAATAGTGTATGATAGATCCTGGTCTCTTCTGATACCGTGTGTCACTGTTATCACATCTATCTTTCTAAGTATTTTTGTTGATATGTTCCCTCTTCTATATTCTTCTAACAGTGACACTTCTTGTCTTAATTGCTTTATAGTTTTCTCTGTTCAGTGCTTCCATGATGGCATTTTATTTCTTTCTTTCCTTTTCCTTATTGCTCTGTATTTGTGAGGTAAGACTTTCCCCAGGATTCACGAAGCCTCCGTGTAAGAGTTATAACTCTTACATGGAGGCTGCAGTTAAATGGAGTGATGTCAGCATGCTTTGCATATTCATGAGAGCATGCTGAATCACATCTAAGTTTAACACGGTCCGTGTAAGACAGTAGGGGGCGTGTCCGTAGGCTGAGCCCTGCAAGCGGACACACCCCCAGAAGTGTAAAAGTGCCCAAAGTAAACACCCACAACAGAGTCCACGGAAATGTGAATAAACACAATGCAACACATGCGCCCACAGACTATGAACATAAAATATATATAAATGAACATGTTATATATTTTTTTTAAATTGTAAAGATGTTTAACTGTGAGTGCGCTCGTTTGCGCGGGCGTGCCCATAGCACAGCTACAGTTAGCAGTCAGTGGCAAAGCATATAAGAACTAAATATGCAAAATAAGCCAGGAAGCAATAGTGTAGCAGTAGAGATGTTGGCTGAAGAGCAGGCATTCATGGTTCGAACCCCCACAACACCAATTTTTTTTTTTCAAAATAAGCAGGAAACAAGTCCCTGACAAATATGTACACATAAAACCCCAATATATGTAAAATGTAATGAAATAGCCCATTTATATTGAAGACATGTGAGGTAACAAAAGAAGAAAAAATGCCAGATGTGCTCATAGCTGAGCTACAGTTTAACAGAGTGAGTGCATGTGCCCATAGATGAGCAGTGGTTTAACTGGCGCAAAATGAGTGCCCGTAGCTGAGCAGTGGTCTAACATGCTAAATATATGTGCCCCTAACTGAGCTGAGAGTAATATGCGTGCCGATAGCCAAATGAGGCTTAAAGCAGCGTACCGCGCAAACGAGCTAACCGATGGGCAACGTTGAGCAAGCCGTATCAAAACTGCCTTTACACAGACACACCCCTCAGCATGTCTAGACAGTCATGAAAAATAAAAAGCAGTGGCCAGGTTCGAACCCAGGATACTATATACCATAGTCAAGGTACAGAACCACTAAGCCATAACAGCAGTACCTGCAAATGCAATAATAGCTAATATATAGGAATTAATACAAACTAGAGCATGACAATGCAGGTTTACTGAAGTTGATACAATTCCAAAATGGCCAATCACAGATATGTGCGGGAAAAACGGACTATATAAGCCCTATAGGCGGGAATACACAGCATAAACGATTGTAGAACTGACCTGCAGGCAGAATAACAGGAGTAGGAGAGGGTAGTCGCTTTCGAGCACAGAGGTGGGGTGTTGAGGAGTCCAGGTACATGGTCTGGCTCCTAGTCCATAATCATGAGGCCCAACTCATGCAGGGCCAGGTCCTTTTTGGAGCATACAGGGCTGAGGCGTGGGACCGGTTGGCTCATGATCTCACCAGTGCCACAGGGATTCCAAGGACTGGTGAGCAGGTCCATCACCACCATGCGGACCTGAAGAGATGCAAGCAGGACCAACTGAACCTTTGGATCCAGGAGGCCCGGCAAACACCCAACGCCCCACTACTGAGTAAGTAACATTTAATTATGTATGTAAGAAATTAAACTAGCTGATATTATGGAGATGTGTATTCCAATATTACTTCATTTATATTACAGCTGCAGGTGTCTGTTCTGCGAACCGCAGAGCCTATGGCGATAGGCTGGTGCGGTTGCGCCACCAGGCAGGTCAGTAATCCACTACAAGTAACTGTAAAGAAATATAAAAGTATGACAGTCAGCAAAAGAGTGCAGTGTAGTCATTAAGGAATAAAATCTGCAAGTAACAGTGTGAAAGTGTATGCAAGTATTGCTTGATTACAAAAGTGTGTTTCAGCCTGTAAGTTTAACCTAAACATGAAACTGTCCAACATATATTCTGAAATAAAAATGCCCTGTCTGTAAGAAAATAGTACACAACCTGCAGCAGGCTGAAAAGTATAGCTGCAGAAGATGATGAAATCACATGTGTGAAATATATCCCTGTGGAAATACTGAAACATGACAGAAGTGAGACTGCTGGAAAGGATTGTAATAACTACTGGTAAAACATGTCAATAAAGCCTAGAAGTACCATCCTGAATAGTAAAATGAAAGCAAGTGAGAGAGTGTGAGAAAGTGTCATGAATCCAGCAATACAGTTGTAATAACCCCTGAATAAAGTATACTGCAGTCAAGACAGAATGAAATGCATGTGAGATTCAAAACCAAACAGCAAAATCTGTTCAAAGTGTTGCTGCATCTGGAATGTGTATCCCAAAATCTGGATATGTTGCTCTCAGTCGGCAATATGCAGATAGGATGTTTGTCTGATATACCAAACATCCACACTTGTCTACAGCTATATAAAGCAAATGTAGCAGGATGATGTAGCTGAACAAAGCTAGATATGAATGTGTATGAAGAACCATAAAATGTATATTGATGTTGCAGTAACAGTCCTATCACCAAGTTGAAATAGTTATCATATAGGAAACTGTAGTTAGAACAGTAGTGTGTATATAACTGTAGCTATTAGAAATGTACAGCATATGTATTGTTATTTGAAGGTGTTAATATTACTTTCTTCACCCCACCCTATAACCACATATAACCCATTCCACGTGAAAATGGTATGTGCAATCACAATTAACACCCCTGGACGTTTGTCCTGTTGGGTCATATATATTTGCATGTCTGTTGATGCATCTGCCCTGTTCATACATCCACACCTGATGGCCTGTTGCCATCAATTAACCCTGCATGTTGTTGGACTGTGTATTTCTGTTCAAATTATGCATGTGTTATGCACGCTGTTCAATGGTGTGAATATCTGGGTGTTTGGTTAATGGGAATACTAATGCATGCTGTTACAACTAATTGTGAATGGTATTATATGTCACTAACCCAAACTGTCATGACATAATGCAAAACATAGTACGACAGGGAAGGCGGGTTCCAGCGGACCCACCTCTCCCACCTCAGCTGGCGAGTGCACCTGGCACTAGTGCCGAGTCCGGACCGTCCTCCGGTGGCCCTGTGCCACCTGCGGGTGGAAGCACTGCAGGGGATGGGGCTCACCCCCCCCTCTGCAAGTGTGGCCGGAGGAGGACCACCACTCACCCTCCGTAGCATCCGGACTGTGGTGCGTAGGGAGATTCGGGACTCTGTTCTCATGCCCCTATGCCAGCTCGAGGCACGGGTGGCGCAACTAATGGGCATGCCTGTTGCCCCGCCTACACAGCCCCCAGCACAGCCCTGTCCTGGGCAGTGAAGGAACAGTGGCAACTGCCTATGGGTGGGGATATCAGTTCCACTGTTGCCATCTGTGGGCTCATGGGCTCTGGATATCCAAACCTCCGTCCCCGTCAATTGTGTAACCCCCCCACAAGTGTCATACACCGCCCCTGTATGCGTCTTGTTTGTCTTGTCTGTTTACCTACCCAACCTACCTCCCCAGCTGTACCGACTTCCTTCACCTGACATACCACTCTCACCTGAAAAAAAAAAAAAAAAAAAAAAGGGCACTCTATACCCACAAAAAAATTACGCCCCATACATAGCTGCCCATTCCGCACATGTCTACTGGACATGGAACCTATCAATTACAATTGGCTGTACAACAAGTATTATTGTTGTCCTGACACCTCTCTCAGAGGTGGAAGGTTTCAAATGTCACACCAAATTACATACATATGCACAGCTGTTGCTGATGAAGAAATGGGCAGCTATGGGCCTTACCTACATCCCTCCTGCACATCCCAAGCTTGTTTCCCTACTGTCTTACCCTCTTTGTGACCCCTATTTCACCACTTTCCTGTCTCCCCATTTTCTTTTCTTTCAAAGAAAATAACGCGGGTGTGCGCAAGAGTAAGCACGTTTAAGCGGTTGTAAGCGGGTGTGCACGGAGCAAACCGTCAGTGCACATGAGTGTGCTCCGCGCAAACCAGCGCTAACCCGGTTGCAACTGCTTAAAAGTGCCTTAGTCACTTTGATTGACAGGTCCTGTACTCAGCTCAAAAGCAAAATAAAATCCCACTGTGAGTCCCGAACCCAGGACCTTGGAAACAGTAGTCTGCATGACTTACCACTAAACCATGACTCTTATACAAGAACATTGTGCTAAAATAAATATATCATGTAATAGTAGGAATGAATGTAAAGGGAATATAGATGCGTAGTACACAAAGCATGCCATTTAGAATTACTATCAAAACTAGTGGATTTCCATAATAGTAGTGTGTGAACAGAAACAGCCATGCTAGTTGGAAGCTAGTAGGTAATAATGTCACTATAGCACCTTGCAAGCCACACACATACTCACAGCAGGATAAGCACTGCCCATACCCCACAACCTCTTACAGGAACACATCTGGACCAAGTAATAAAATATGTGGAGCAAAGGCCCAAAACCAGGGACACATTACAAATAATGTTACAACAAACGCAGACAGTTCAGAGAGTAACAGGGTCTGCACTTTGTGGGATGTTTGGAAGGGTATGCAGTCTAAAACTTGAATGTTTGTCACCATATTCTGACTTGATCCCAGAGTGACTTGCCAGAAAAAGGTGTGCATGAGGTATTGACCAAAATATGAGGCAGAAATGTGGACAACCTGCAAATATCTGTACACATGACGGGTCTGACACCACTATATTTGAATAGTTAAGAGTCTAGACATAGCAACAGTGAATGACTTACAGGGATGCCCCACAGACCCCATGTGAAATGTACAAACAGTAGGCAGAAAGGTGTAACACATGCAATGGTAACTATGGAGTCCTGAAAGTATTCATCACTTGCATGGCAGAAAAAGTGTAGTAATACATATGCTCATGCTAACCCACAGTCACAACTGCAGCATACCAGACATTTTAATGCGTGTACCCCACTGATATGTACCATTCCATGAGGCACATAACAGATGAACCTGAAAGTCTCTGGGGCCTGCTCAGCATCATACTCAAATACCCTAGTAGATGTCAAGGCCCACACCATGGCCAGACCACACTGCATGCTGTAACACCCTAGCAGATATAGCAAGCATTCCAAGGTGTGAATGTACATGGAAAATAGGAAAGCTACAGCAGCACACTACAGTCAAGACACCTAGCAGGCATACAAGTAGTGACTGTAAAGGGCAACTATTGAAGCCTTAGCAACAAAGTGCAAGCAAAGGAAAGCACACACACACACACATTAACAGTAGTAGTAGTTGTAGGTGTCAGTGTACATACACAGTTAGTACAGGAAACTGGAGAAATGAATGGAGGAATGTTAATCTACAACACACCTGGAAATATGAGAGAGATACCAACCTTTACACTCACAGAACATTGTCCACAGCATAACAGCATGGTCCCTGCCCTTAAAATCTGAAAGGGCTATGCCTATCTTACATACCTTTTTATAGCACTGTTCTGAAATCACAGTGAGAACTGCAATCAGTACACAACTGGCTGCATGCAATTAGCAAATGCTGGCTAACAATTGGTGCAGAGGCCATCACATGGGTATATGCAGATACCTACAAAAGTATGCTGTACTCCCAGTCCACACATGCAATACTTTCATTGCACCCTGAGAAGGACGTGAGAGACAGACAGAGAGAGAGAGAGAGACAGAGACAGAGACAGAAAACTGCAATTAAGCAGACACAAACAAATTGTTCAGCAACAGCTACCTGAAAGCTGACAACTGGGAAGTGGAGCAGCAGGACAGAGAGCCAGACGGCAACACAAGCAGCTGTGACAAACACAGGTAATGTAAAGTAATACTATAAAGGTCTACATACTGTGAACCCTCCATATGTGTCATTGGTCTGTATCCATATGTATATGAAGATGTGTAAAGGGCAGGGGACATACAGTAACTATCAGTGAAGGCTGTACATACATTTGTATGTGAGAGCATCTATGTGCACATATCAATGTTGGTTGATTGTAGGTTGTAGTGCCATGTACAAAGTAGGTTTCACAGTTATGTATGTTTAGCAGTATGTTAGTGTGTGTATACAGTATGGTAGACAAATATGTTGATATACCTGTCTAACATATGGATACGTATATATGTCAACATATGTATGTGTATATGTGTATATATATATATATATATATATATATATATATATATATATATGATATGCATATATGTATACATACATAGAGAGAGAGATGTAGGAATACATAGACAGATGTAGATAGAATATTGTACAAACATATCTATGTAATGCACACATACAGATATAGATATATGTGGATACATATACATAGACAGACTGATCTGACTATCTACAGGTATGACTGTATATGACGACCTGCAACACAGCCTGTCCCACCCCCTCTGTCACTCACACCCCCTCTGTGCCCTCCACATCTATAGCAATATAGGTACATCAATATATATATGTGTATATGTATACGGACATATATATATATATATATATATATATATATATATATATACATATAGATATATCTATATACATATATATATATATATATATATATATAGATAGAGAGAGAGAGAGAGATGTATATAAATTCTGAGTGAGGCACATGTGTACAGATGTATTGCAACAGGTGCCTGGTGACAAAGGCATGGAGTAAACACCAGTGTCAAAACCAGAGTACCATAACACATTCCAGATCACCTACACCAGTAACCACCAGATATGTGATTGGCTGCCCACCACTGCATGTGTCAGGGGTGAACAGGGTCATAAATGTGTACAATAGTGGCCCCAATGATATTCACAGTGGCACACTATCCCTGGAATACCTGCACATGGTATGTGTCAGCGGACATGGTGTGTCAGCTATGGACATGTAGGTCGGTGTACCCCTCCACACCACATAATTAATGCCATGGTATGGACCTCACATGACAGCTACAGATATGGAGAAGGACACAGTGACATGTACAACACTGTGACAATGCACTCAAACACATTACCAATGCACAGTGACTGACAACACCACAGAGTACACATATGCTACCCACATAGAGGTTACCACTCCCGGATTTACATATGTAAGTCACACCCATGACAGATGTCCATCAACCATAGTAACACCTCACACCATCCACAACCTAAATGTCTGCTGTGTGTCATCCGTGCCACTGCAATAGAGTGCACATGTGGAGGTAAGAGTTCCTACCCACAGATAAGACATACCCTGCAATAAACCACACAGTGTTAAGAAGCAAGACTCCCCATGAGTACATGTCACACATACCCCTGCTGAATGTTAGTCAGATAGGTAATATGCCAGATGAGTCACCCTGTGTAACTGTGTGACAGCAGCAGGTACCATCACACCACATGTGTCACAATGGTCAGGGTAGCAGAACAGTACGCTGCTGTAGTCCCAGGGGCAATAGCATATTGTATAGTATTGTATTGTAATGTAATGTATTGTGTTGTATTGTATTGGTATGTTGAGGTGCCTCCTTCGTGGAGTGGAACCACTGCTGCTGTGCGCCAGTGTACAGGTACATATCCTGTAGTCAGGGTAGTGTTACGTAGCACTTCTATATGTGTGTTTAGCTCCTGTCAGAGTTTATGTAGCATGCAACTGGGGATACCATCAGGTCCCATTCATGTTGTGTATTCTGCTGTCCTGAGGGTGGCTCTCACCTGGACATCTGTGATGACAGGGAGGTTACAGTCAACTGGGATAACTATGTCTTATGTTGGGGGAGAGGGCGGGGTGACACCTGCACTGAACCTGTCTGCCACAATGTTGTCGATATCTGTGGTGTCAGTGAAATATTTATTGTTGTGTACTAACTATGGGCATAGAGGATGGATCCTGACCAGGTTGCTAACATAACTGAAGAAGGCCTTCTGGTTATCTGTAGTGTCCCTCTTGATTTCCCTCTCAAAGTTGCCCATGGATTTTTGTATGATGGAAAATAGATCCTTACTAGTGCTGCTCAGACATGCCCTCCCTTTATGGAATTATGCTCTGTCTTGCAGTAGCTTCCATCTTCTGTAATACAATCTGTCTATGGCTGGGGTCCACCAGACAGGATGCTGCCCTTTGTGGAGAGTGTCTTGGTCATATATGGGATTGCATGATCCATGCATTCTCGGAGATGTCTGTAGAAAGCAATTGTGTAGGGGTCAGCATTGTGGGTTGTATCTGCCACTGGCCCAGTGGGCTGAAAGGATGCCATGTCACTGTTACAAAGTGTAAAGTTTGTATCTGTAATGTTATGCACTATAGTCATTTGTGCTGGTGGTGGAGGTGGGATATGTATATCCAGGGCAATCAGTGTGTGGTCAGCTCACAGTAGTTGATGATGTAGGCCATACAGTACCTAGATACAAACCCCCAGAGTGAGGAGGTGCTCTTGACCTGAATCAGTGTTCTGACTGCTGGGGTTTGGTAGTATGTCGTATGGAGTGTGCCAGGTACTGTTGCACAGTTCCTGGCTGAGCAGTGATACCTGGCCATCTACATGTGTATCCACCAATAGACAGACAGATGCTACATATGTGAGATATGTTGTATCATAACAGTCGAGTAGCATGTGTAGTATGTGTGCCAAATTCTGCTGACATATATTGCTGATACCAGGTTATTTTCTTTCTCAGGTACATGGCCCACCTGCGGAATTCCACCTACTCCACAGCTGAGGATGAGGAGATACACCAGAGCCTGGTGTGGGATTATGCAATACTCTTTTCCCGCACCAGCCAGAATCAGCAGGAGAGGGCTGCACTGTGGCAAGACCTTGTCCGTCGGGTAAATGACATAGGCACGCATAATAGGACATATGAGCAGGTACGACATCACTGCAGTGATTTAATCAGACATGTCCGTCAGCGTGCGTCGGATATCCACAGGCAACAGGTCGCCACAGGTGGTGGGGTGGCTACACATCTCCCACTCACCAGACTGGAGGGACTACTCATGAGTGTAGTGGCTCCAGTCCGCCAGCAACAACAACAGCAGCAGACATGCATTATGATGGAGGCTGGAGCCACGCAGCAGCAAGACAGTGAGCGTGCAGGTAATATGCCATATGTATAGTTGACTGTTGTGTACACTGGTAGTTAATGCATGTGTGAGGTGTGTCCTTGGTTTGTAGCTGTCACCATAGTATTTAATGTGCAAGTGTGATATCCTCAATATTAGCAGCTGACCTGTGAAAGGCGACTGTTGTACTACTGACCTGTATCATACTCAGTAACAATGGCACAGTTGTGCCCACTGACATTAGTTTCTTCACGTCTGCAGGACCCTCTGATATAACAGCAATGCAGCCTATCCATGCTGGTGAGTGTGTATTAACAATTCCTGTAATAGCGTTGACAGTAATAGTACTATTTGGCTCACTTAGTAGTGCTCTTGGTATGCATGTAGGTGTGTCTGTGTCTGTGTGTTGATATCACGCGTACTGAGTACTGTACAATTGTGTGAAACTGTGTGCATGTGTGCATGTGTGCACCTGTGCATGTGTGCATGTGTGCATGTGTGCACCTGTGCATGTGTGCATGTGTGCATGTGTGCACCTGTGCATGTGTGCATGTGTGCACCTGTGCATGTGTGCATGTGTGCACCTGTGCATGTGTGCACCTGTGCATGTGTGCATGTGTGCACCTGTGCATGTGTGCATGTGTGCATCACTGGTAATGTGTAGACATTGTAAACTGTGTTTCCTGTTTCCCTCCTACAGGTTCTGTTGCTGCTCTGGTGTCATGTAGCAGGGAACCTGAATCAGGTGCCGTGGGTACTGATAATGATGACATCTGTGTAATGGCACAGGAAAGTATGCCAGGGTCCGCCATTGGTCAGCCGATTGACAGTACACAGCTGTCGACCCCATCAATGCGCACAGTTACCCTGCCAATACACCCTTTGTCACCAATGTCCCTAGGTGATGGACAGCATACAGTGGGCATTGACCAGGGTAATGTGGTATCTGTGGCACATGCCTCCCCACACAGCAGCCATGGGCATGGCCCAGAGATGGTACCACACAGACAGATGTCCAGGGGTTCTCGTGGGAGCATCCATGGGCGTACTGCCCCTGTCAGACGTGCCCACAGAGGTCTTACAACCTCAGCTATGTTTCGGGCTGTCATGCAGGCACAGTCACGTATGGAATGGTACACCAGACAGGGTCTGAGGGAGCTGACAGCTTGTGGCACAGACATGACGGACAGTATGCGTGACATTGCGGCTGCCATCCGTGATTTCACCGATGTCATAGACAGACGGTGTGGGGACATATTAGACCGGTTCCACAACTACATGTCCATGAGCCAGGGTGATGGTGGGCGGTTGAGACGTCGACGTGGCCGTATGCCAGCAACAGCAGCAGCTGGCAGTCGTCGTGGATGACAGCAGAGCTGCAGCCACCCCCGTAGTGCCAGCAGCAGCCCCAGCAATGCTGGGTCTGTGCTGTCATCAAACCACCCCAGGAGACCACGTGCACGTGGCTCTGGCCAGGTCCAACAGGGATCTGTGTCCAGTCAACGAACACCTGCTTCTGATGACAGTACCCAGTCTGGGTTGGTACTGGATATGGTCCGTAGCACCCCTGCAAGGCACAGGTACCATGTCCGTGGCCAGAGACACTGATCTGTATGACCTGGCAGGTACACTCTGTGGCTCTCCACAAACACCAGTATATGGCAGCCATGAGGTAGAACTGTGTGCATCCATACACACATGCGAATTGACAACACCTAGGGCTACCGCATACACGCACACACTGCATCAACATTGCCCCGCCTTCTACTGCTGTCCCTCACCAACACACATACACATAAATGTCAATTGGTGGTATCGGTGGCTGACTCAGGCATACCAAGTTCACACCCTGTGCATATGATGAAACTGTGCCACCTCCTGCAATCTGTAACAACTGTGCAGGTACAGGTTAACATGTTGCTGATGCACAGGGTGACCACATAGATGTGTAGTAATAGTATCATGTTGTTAACAGTACTGTGTGCTAAATTAATTGTGGGTATATCACAGCATGCCTGATGCAGTAAGTGTGTGATTGTCATGTCCTGTTGTCTGCACCCATGGTAAGTACCATAGTGTATCATCTGCACATGTTGGCATACTGGTGGTAATGATGTCAACAGAAGGCTACATACATAGGTAGCACAGGGGATAAGGTAATGAATGTAGTAATACACAATGATGGACATGTAAATTGCAAGTGGCATGTTGCCCACACTGGACTCTGCAATGCAGATGTTTGAGGATGTTGATATGTGTGTAGTTCTACACGACTGGTACAGGACACACAGGAGCACCCTAGCACTGCATTCTCACATCTCATACCATGCTAGACAGCCCCAAAACACATAACTAACTGTCACAGGAGGGAGAGTCCCCATATATGTCAGGGATACTGTGGTGGCAGGCCAGGTAGCATACATCCTACTAAGTATGGAACCACTGAGTGAAGGCTCAGTGTCTGTTATTTGACATGTGTATTACTGCAGGTATGAGCACATGGGTTTCCATCCAGTTATTGTACATCCTGACAGTACATGGTCTGTACACTTGTGTGCACTGAGACTGGACCCTAGCCATCTGACCTGTGTATTTCCATGTACATGTGCATAGTGCCTGCATATTTGCAGTGTTATCTACTGGAACTGGTACAGCTTGTTTGTTGTACAATGGACTACATGCAGCCCTATTTACTGTAGCTTTGTTTGCATGCATGTTTGCTTGCAATTACGCTGGAATACTGATCACACCTGCAATGCATAGTTATAGAGCTTCTGTGGACTCCTAGTGTCATCTGCATAGCTTACTATATGTATGTCCATGTCCCACTTGACAGGATGTCACTGTTTGTCCTGTTCACATGTACATTGCCTGTGACACAGTGCATATGACTTACTTGGCATGTGTCCACGTGAGCAGTCATATATGCTACTGCTAACTAATCACAGGCACTACACCTTCACATATTCATCTTCTGTTGAACTACCTGCTTTGCTAGGGACGGCCTACACCTGTCACCCCTGGGCTTTCAGATATTGGCAAAGGCTCTTGCTACCCCCATAGTGCCTATGTTAGGCAAGGCTCAAATGACAAACCCCCCTTCATAGGTATCACAAGGGATAATAAACTAAGAGTAATGCTACCCAATGCCAGAAGTCTAAACCTCCAGATGCATGCACCCAAAACACTCGTTGGCATGGAGAACATCGATATCTGTGCAGTAACAGATGCCTGGTTCAGGGCTACTGAGAGCACACCAGCACTACCAGGTTTAACCTGGTTGATTTCTTTGAAACAGTCACCAAGGCCATTGATGAGGGGAAGGTGGTTCACACAGCCTACCTGGACCTTGCACAAGCCTTCACAACAATACCCCACTTGGGCATTCTAGAGAAGCTCACCAGCTTAAATATAAGCCCCTATGTCACTAGATGGATTGCACAGTGGCTCAAGGACAGAACCCACATGGTTAGAATTGCTGGAGCCATGCCAGACTCCAAACCAGTTACGAGTTGTGTCCCACAAGGCTCAGTCCTGGGACCTCTCTTGTTTGGTATATATTTATTGGAGGTACAGGCCAACACAGACGGACTGTGGCTGACCAAATATGCAGATGACTGCGTACTGGCCACCATAATCGACTCTCCAGCCGACACAAGCATCTTCCAAAGGGGTATCATAGAAACAGACAACTTGTGCCAGAGCCATGGCCTTCAGCTGAACAGTGTTTAGAAAGGGGAATGTGCATCCTGTCATCTGTTCACCTAGTTGCCAAAAGGGACATTGTCCTCACACACACTAACCCCCCTCAGCCAAAAACACACACTTTCCAATTGCAGGATTCAAACCCCTATCTGACTATGTTATGACACTCGAGACGGACACATTAGCAGAGTGTGCTATTCGCATTAGTGGGAGGTTTCCCTTCTCTTGCTGTACTTATAGGGCGCTGACATCATCAGTGTTTAGAAAGGGAAATGTGCATCCTGTAGTCTGTTCTCCTAGTTGCCAAAAGGGACATTTCCCCTCACACACACTAACCCCCCTCAGACAAACACACACACTTGCAGGATTCAAACCCATACCTAACTATGTTATGACACTTGAGACGGACACATTAGCAGAGTGTGCTATTTGCATTACTGGGAGGTTTCCTTTCTCTTGCTGTACTTATAGGGTGCTGACATCATCAGTGTTTAAAAAGGGGAATGTGCATCCTGTAGTCTGTTCTCCTAGTTGCCAAAAGGGACATTTTCTTCACACACACTAACCCCCCTCAGACAAACACACACACTTGCCATTCGCAGGATTCAAACCCCTACCTAACTAAGCTATAACATTTGAGATGGACGCATTAGCGGAGCATGCTATTCACATTACTGGGAGGTTTCTCTTCTCCTGCTGTACTTATAGAGTGCTGACATCATCGGTGTTTAGAAAGGGGAATGTGCATCCTGTAGTGTGTTTTCCCAGTTGCCAAAAGGGACATTTTTCTCCCACAGACTTACACACACATGCACACACTGAGCATTTGCAGGATTCAAACCCCTACCTAACTATGTTATGACACTTGAGATGGACGCATTAGCAGAGCGCGCGATTCGCATTACTGGGAGGTTTCTCTTCTCCTGCTGTACTTATAGAGTGCTGACATCATCGGTGTTTAGACAGGGGAATGTGCATCCTGTAGTGTGTTTTCCCAGTTGCCAAAAGGGACATTTCTCTCCCACAGGCTTACACACACACCAACCCCACTCACACACAGACACACACACTGAGCATTTGCAGGATTCAAACCCCTACTTAACTATGTTATGACACTTGTGACGGACACATTAGCAGAGCGCGCTATTCACATTACTGGGAAGTTTCTTTTCTCCTGCTGTACTTATAGGGTGCTGACATCATCGGTGTTTAGAAAGGGGACTGTGCATCCTGTGGGGATGCAGACACCAAGCACACTCTGGCTAAGCTGTCATTCCCTAGGGCAAACAGCCTAGTGTTGACCTCTACACCCATATGTTTAATTGTCAAATGCACATTATTTGTTGCTGATAGACTGTTTGCACATCTTTATTACCATAGCATTCCCTGTTTGTATGAACAACTTGTGCATCTGTGGAAGATGTTTGCATATGGGAGGGAACCAGTATATCACGTATGTCTCTGTAGTCATTTAACTGTGTGCACTGGGCAGACTGCTGTAATGTGGTTGGTTCCTGGAATAACACATAAAAATACCAGATATGTGTGTCCAACTGCTAAAGTGAGATTTGGCCTAAGTGTGTGAGCATGCCCAGTTCAGCCTTCCCATGGCATATTGTCTGACATATGTCTCATTTATCAAAGTGTGTGAGCATGCCCAGTGTGAGCATTCCATATGTTGGACTCTGCAGCCCACCCCATTTGTGGATGAGTGTGAACTTCAACAAATATCACCCGTTTATGGTTGTGTGTTGTCTGTCATGTTGTGTAGTTACTGTACAACTGCTTTGTGTGTGAACACAACAGGATTATACTGTGCCTGCAGTGTTTGCATGGGATACTTTGCATACAGTTGTCAACATCCTTTCACACTGACCTAACACTGTAGTACTGTATAGTGTACTGGTAGTACTTTGACTGTGGTGGACAGTATCCTGTGCTTTAGTGCTATCACTGCTTTACATTTCGATAGTGGGCACAACAGCCTGGTTAGGGGCCAGTTGTGTACATCTGACCATGTTGCATTCTGTTCAGATGTGAACTACTTAAACCAGGCTTGTCCAACATTGGTAGTGTATTCCACAACATAAGTGTACATTTGCAAACACTAGCGATGTGCCCTAGACCATGTCTAATGCTAGTTGGAGAGTGTGTTTGTCCTTCAACACACATTGTAAGTGGAGTTTGCCATGACATATGTCATGGTTAGTATACTGTGCCTCTGTCTACCTGTGACATGACAGTGATACCCAGGATAAAGCTACCATCTCCCATCCACTCATCAAGATTCCTATTGAGGAAGATTGATAAGTGACTCTATGGGTAGCCTGTACTGGGGTTCACTCATGGGTGGGGTGGCTTCTGTGTTATGGATCATGCAGTACAGCTTGTCCTATGTAAGTCAGTGCTGGGGTTCAGGTCTCTCATGTGCATAGCTCACTGCCATTCAGATTGTACAAGGTGCAGCATGTTTATTGATACCAGCAACACAGGCAACACATGGCATCTGTGCAAGCTCTTTGATACTCCTGGTGAGGTACTGTTGGGGACTTTACGGTTGATGGAGGTGTCTGCTGAGGTACATCCCACAGGGGCTATTGTAGCCAATTGTACCAATGATGAAGGATGACTGCAGAGCCACAATGACCTCCCCTTATCTAGATCTGACAACTTTCATGATTAGGTGGGTATATGGTATGTTTCTGTAAACACTACAGCACATGTTTGTCCAATGCAGGATATCTATCACCTTGTGTCCCCAGGTCTCTCATTACATGTTAACTACATAATGGGTTAACACCTATGTGGTAATTGGTGGGCACTTACTGTATATCCACGGGGATTGACTATACACGTTTCTGCAATTAGCTTGCTGACATGGCTATGGCACCAGTTGTCTGTTTCTATGTGGCCCTTTTGTGGGATGCTTGTGTCAGCTGGTGGATCATATGTGGTGAGCAGTTTGTAGTCCTCTGCAAACATGTTCAGACACAGTCCTTCCATGTTTGCCTGTACCTATGGGACATATATACCAGACGAGGGAGATCCCAGGACCAAGCCTTGTGGGATGCCAGTTATATCTGGTTTGTAGTCTGACATGGCTGCAGCATGTCTGACCATGTCTGTTCTGTCCTTGATCTGGTTTGGAAGCCCTCTACTGACATAGGGGTTTATATTTAAGCTGGTGAGCTTATCTATAATGAACACGTAGGGTATTGTATAGAAGCCTTTGCAAGGTCCAGCTACGCTGTGTGGACCACATTGCCCTCATCAATGACCTTAATGACTGTTTCAATTGAGTCAAACATGTTTAGGGGCAGGATCTGCACTTAAGAAAGCCACACTGGGTAGGGTCCGGTGTCAGTAGGTCCCCAATATATTTATGTCTGTGGTACATGCTGATCCTTTCCATAGCTGTGCAGACCGAGCTTCTCAGGATTCTGGGGTAGTAATTTTCAGTATCCATTCAGGCAACACCTTTGTTGAGAAGGACCACTGTTGTTGTACACTGCTCTTTGGGTACATATTCTGTGGTAAGGCTGACATTGAGCAGTAGTGTGGTTTGGCATTCCATTCATCTTGGAGTCCATGTTGCACTAAGCCCAGGACACCATCTCATACCATTGCTGCTGTGTGTTTTGCTTTGTAGATGTTGGCTGTTACCTCAGCATCTGCAATGTCAGGGGGCCAGCAGTCTGCTGGGATAGATATTCTGCATTCGGGGTTTGCACTGCACCTGTCAGGATGTATGTTGGCAATATGTGTGTGTGTGTTTGTGATATTTGTGTGATTCAGAGCATATCTGTGAATTCCCAACATGGTTCCTACCATCAGTTGTGAAAGCCTTGGGATTATCCTTAGTGTCCTGTACAATTTGTATCTTCATAGGTTCATAGGTTCATACTAGACTATCCATCCTAGGGCATTTGTTAGCCTAGCCAGAGTGTGTGTGGCTTTTGCCACCCCTTGCTATGTGAATATTATGGACATTTATGATTTGCTTTGCTGTGCCTCTGTCTGGACATGACACAGTGTGAAGACCCCCAGTGTAACTCTACAATCATCCATCCATTTGGCAAGATTACTGTTGAAGAGTGTCAGTGAGGGGCTCTGCCTAACATGGAGTGGGATTCTGGTCCAGGGTGTGGGGAGCCTCTGGATTATGTATCTGTCGCACCAGCACATCCTATTTCATTATTTGTTGAGGTTGACATCTCTCACTCTCACAGCTCCGATGGATTTGAGTTTTCTGGGGTGGAGCATGTCCATTACTCCTGTGTTGGGCATGGCCTTCTACAACAGGCATGCAATGCCTCTGTGTAGGCAGTATGTGACTGCATTCAGCTGGAGTGTCTACAGCCAGGCAGCATATGACATATATTTGAGACCCTTTATCCTCTTGGTGAGGTACCTTTGAGGTCTTTCTAACTGCTGCAGGTGTCAGGTAAGGTACATCCCATATGAGGCATTGTACTAGATTATGGGTGTGATTAGAGAACAGTATAGGGGCACAATGACCTCTGTTGATGTAGATGTGAATCCTTTCCTGATATGGTGTTAAATGTAGACAGTCTTCCTAGCCACATTGGCAATGTGGGTGTCACATAACAGCTTACTGTCCACTTGTGTCCCTAGGTCCCTGGTTACTCCTTCCATACATAATGGTTTACCACCTATGTGGTAATTTGTGGTGCCTTGTTTGGTATTTGGTGGGACATTCATACTGTCCAGTGTCTTCAGGATGGCTGGGTGGGGTTCCTGTGTGTGAGAGTGTGGTCTGTAGCATGCTACAGACTGTACAGCAGTCTTGCCTACAGTTAGTTGCACATGGGTGGACTCCAATGCCTTGTGCATTGTCAGTTACCTGGACGTATGGGTGTCTGTGCTGAATATGGATACTCACCCTCCTTTTATGTTTTGTTCCAGGTTTGGAGGCCATGACACATGATACGTGGTATAACCTGGTAGTGCTGGTGTGCTGTCATGAGGCTTGCAGCAGGTTTCTGTCAATGCACAGACATCGATGTTCTCCATACTGGGGATGGCCTTGGGAGCATGCATATTGGGGTTTACACATCTGGCATTGGTCAGCATTACCCTTATGTTTCTTTCCACTTATGTTTTCTAGGGTGGTGGGTCAGTCTTTTCAGCCTTGCCTATAAAAGGCTCTATGGAGGTGGCAAAGGCCTTATCCAATATTCAGATGCCCAGGGGTAACAGGTGCAAGCCATCCCAAGAACAGCTGCGTGGCTTGTCAAGCATGACATCCCAAGCAGACAGACACTGATTCCCCTTGGAATGACACCAGTAAGTGTGCCACTTGCTATGACTGATCATTCCGTGTTTGTACTGTGGCATTATTCTTGGTAAGGGTAGGATGCTGCAAACGGTGAGTGTCATACCGGCCTGGACTACATAATCAGAGAGCTCATCTATGTCTCTTTTCATGTAGTCTACGGAGGTACATCTCAGGTCATTCACACCAGCATGGACTATGACTGCATCATATTTCTACTTGCTTTGGAGTGACCTGCATACTTCTGTTATGTGGCGATTGTGGCAGCCTACAGGCAGCTTACTGTACCCTTTCCCTTGTTCAGTCTGGTGTGCGGACAGCAGTGTGTCTGACTATGGAGTCACCTATTACAACTGTATCAGGCATGTTGTTTCTCCTTCTGGCCTGTGACTGTTTGGCACACCAGCTTTGTGTACTATGTGTTGCATGTGCTATGTCTGGAGGTTGTTTGATTGGGTGTCTGCTTTAGAGGCCTCTGTTGGTGTGCTGTGTTTGTAATTTGTGCCTCCGGGAATGTTTTTCTGTGTTTATGTGTTTGGTTTGCAGTTGTGATAGGTCTATGTGGGACTGTGTTTGTGGTGTGTGTGGTTACCTTCTCCTCCTGACTAGTTTTGGGAGTACTGAGTTGAGGGAGCTCAGCCTCCAGTTTGGATAGATGGTTGCATCTCTCACATATATTTGTATTTCTTGGGTGGAGTTGGGGTTGTCTGTGTACTTGGGGCAGGTGTAACATTGCCTCAGGATTCACAGATTCAACTTGTTGTGGCTGGCCTTAGTGGATTGTATGTGTGGACAGATTTTATTGCCATACTACTGATCAGTGATTACTTCATTGTTTATGTTTGCTCTATCATGTAGTAGCTTCCTCATTCTCTTGCATGGTTTGGTTATGGCTGGTGTCCACCATGCCAGATTCCTGCGTGTATGGCATTGTGTCTTGTTTTAATTTAGGATTGCATAATCCAAGCATTCCTGGCAGTGTTCATGGAATGGCTGTATTACAGGTTCTGAGGTGTGGCCCATATGTTGCACCTGCACAGGACCTTTAATGGATTCCACATCAGTTTGGAGGAGTGCAAATATTGCTTTACACATGTTTTCCACTGTGGTTTTCTGGCCAGGGACTGTGGTCAGGATTTGTATATCCAGTGTGATTACTCTATGGTCTGGTTTTACCAGTGAGCAATACACTTCTCATCTTGCCATCCAGTACCCATGTTGCTGATTATCACATCCAGTATGCTTACCCCTCTTGTGGGTTTGGTACGTTGTTCCTGGGCATTTTGGTTTATGGATTCTATGAACTTTTGTCCTACACTGTTGGAGCTAGTATAATCCTCCCAGTCTATGTCTGGGTATTTTCAGTCACCCAATATAATGTGGTTTGGAGGACTTGATATATTCATGTATTCCAGCATAGGCCAGGTGCAGTTCCTGGTGTTGGGACAGTAGTCTGTAGCAGGCTATAAACTGGGGGGCAGTTTTAGCCACTGTTACTTGACCATGGCTAGTCCATGCTGCTTTTTGTTGTGGTACCAACATGGGGGTGTGGTTATCCTTGACAATTCTTGCTAGTCACCCTCCTTTTGTAGCTTGTTCCATGTTTTGAGGCTGTACAGCACAGTATGAGGTGTAACCTGGTAGTGTTAGGGTGCTGTTGTGAGCCTTGGCTCAGTTTTCTGTTACAGCGCAGATATCAACATTCTCCATACTGGGTGAGTTTAGACTGCATGCATCTTGCTGTTTCGACTTATCCCTTATCTTATACTTATCCCTTCTGATACCTATGGAGATAGGTTTGTGTTTTGAGCATTACCTATTCAGGGCACACTGTGGGTAACAACAGCCTTTGCCAGTATCCATACGGTCTGCACTGATAGGTGCATGCCAGTCCTAGCAGGTGGTGCATCATGTCATGCTCAGCATGTCATCCCAGACTGGCACACATTGGATCTCCTTTGACTAACTGTGATACTTCCGTCAATTATTGCACTTGATCATCTCATTGTCATGTTGTGGCATGATGCTTGGTGAGGGTAGGATGTTAGTCAGGGTCCTCAGGTGTGCATATAGTACATGGTGTTACATTACTTAACACATAGCATTCATGCCTCAGGTGGTGCTGCAGGGCTGCCTCTGTCAGATGCGCATATTACACTTCCCTGTATATGTTTGAGAGCAGGTTGTGTCATGTTAGGCATCCCTGTTACTATATGAGTGAGTCAGAGAGGGGTATCATTCCCAGGGTTCCTACTGAGCCAGTGTATGTGCTATGCATTGCCTCTTTGCCAAGGCCAGGGCATACTGGGCACACCTCCTTCTGCCTACTGGGGCAGGCTCAGGTTGTTCCTCCTCTGAGTCACGCTCTACCTGTGATGGCCTTGGCAATGGTGGGGGGCTGTTTGGCCCGGCCCTATGCTGGTCCTGCTGCAGCTGTTTTTGCAAGATCATATTATGTAGCATAGCACATACCATGACAATTTGGGTACATGTAGTTGGTGTGTACTGCAAGGCTCCACCAGATGTGTCCAGACACCGGAACCGTGACTTGAGCAGCCCAAACACACGCTCTATTACATTATGTGTTTGTGCATGTGCCTCATTATGGCATTCCTGTTCAGGTGTGTGTGCGTTTCTGATGGGTGTCATCAGCCATGGCTCCAGTGCATAACCTGCATCCCCCACTAGGTGTCCATGCGGGATGTCCCCATTGGCAAATGTCCGGTACAGCTGCGTCAAATGCCAGATGTGGGAATCATGGTAGCTCCCAGGACAGCCAGCACACACATTCATTATTATGCCCTGGGCATCACACACGACCTGGAAGTTGATGGAGGGGAAGCCCTTGCGGTTGATGTATGCCCTACCCCGCTCACCGGCTGGTGCTTTGATGCATATGTGCATGCAGTCTATTGCACCCACTACCTCAGGGTATTCCGCTATTTGCTGGAAGAGACGCATATTGCTGGCCAATACCTCACGGGCATTGGGGAAATATACATGATCACCGACATGTGCTGACATGGCATCCAGGAACTGGTGCAGTACCCTGGAGGCTGATGCCTGTGATATCCCCATCATATCACCAGTTGGTCTCTGGAAGGTACCTGTTGCTAGTATTCTTAGGCCAACAAATACCTTGGTTTCCACTGGGATGCGTTCCCCTCTGTTGGTTCTGTGTGTGAGGCGTGGCCTGCACAGCTCCACTATTTGCTGCAAGAGGTCTCTGTCCACTCTATAGTGCTCTACTATCTCCAGCTCATGTAACCCGTGGTAGGTGACCCTGGGCCTGTACACTCTTCTCCGTCTCCTCACTGTGGGTTGTCTGGCACCATCTGCATTGTCACCACCCTCAGCAAGTCGCCTATGTCTCATTATGACAGCTATGGCAGCCCCTAACATTTCTGCTCTGAGTTCTGCTTTTTCAGTTTTCACTTCTGATAACTTAACTCCTGTCTTGCAGTGTCTCTTGAGAGAAACATCCTGCACTGCTGTTTGCAGAGTTTTAAGTGCTGGGCTAGGCTACTATTCTGCCTGTGTAATTGCCTGCATCTAATTGTTTTCACCTGCTAGCTCCAGCAGTATTCCCTGCTAGATTCCTACTAAATCTGTTGCTTCCTTTTTCCTTTCTGTTTCCTCAGGGTGGAGCCATGTGTAAACCAGCAGAAACACAATCACAGTGGCTTACACGCGTGCACACATACTTACACGGTTCAGAATCTGCTTATTCGGATTAAAACGCGTGCACGCCCGTGCAAACAGTGTTAAACATCTCCCAACACGCTCCCACATGCTCAGTCTGTCTTACACGCGCGCACACTGCCTTACTCGCGCTTCATGGCGCGCACACGTGCGCATGCACGCCCAGCAAGAAACTTCGGTGTAGGCAACAGTGTAAACCTTCCATTTCTTGACTTTCTCATGCTTAGTTAGTGGCACACCTCTTTCCATGATATCTGTCTGACATCTGTCATGTAACTCTGTCCTCCAATGAACTGCATTTCTTTCTACCATTCCCCCCTGTGATCTCACCTATCTCCTACTCTGTTCCTCGCCCTTCTGTAACTCTTACACTACTCAGACTGTGCTCATTTGCTATGTGACATTGGAATTCAGTATCCTTACACTCATTTGCATCAGATTGCCTACTAATGCTTAGTTACATGTCTTAGACTCAGCTTCCCCCCTTAGCAACCACTACACGGTGGCCATGTTGGTTTTGGTCTGCTGGTCCCTGCATTGACATTCCATGTATTGCATAAAACTTACATTTGTAGGTTTAAAACCTTCGTTTTTATGTTTTATACAGCGCAGCGCATTTGTGCGGTGTTGCGCTGGGTTTAAACATCGGCAATCGCCGAAAAAAAAAATATTTTTAATATATTTGCATCAGGTTACTTTGCCAATGGCCACATATTTGGCCATTGGCATGTGGCCATTGGCATGCTGCCTGACACATATGCACCCTTTATTTGGAGCTGACATGGCTCCATTGCAGTTTTTGCAGAAACGTACTCAGTTGTCAACTGAGTACATTTCTGCAGCTAAAACGGCTCTTACACGGGTTGTTCTGGGCTTCCTGGATCACTAATCATCCTCATTTTCATGCTATTCAGCTGCAAGTGAGTTGATTAGCTTATCCACGCCCACTCCATGTAAGAACCGTTTTAGCTTGTCTCTTACACGGACTTTGGGCTGTTCCTGGATCGCGAAGGCTGCATGGAGTCTTACACTACTCTTAGACTCCGTGCAAGCCTTCGTGAATCCGGCCCTTTATCTGTTATTAGTTTAGATGCACAATAATATATCCTATTAACATCTGTCATATCATAGGAATTTCTGTTAATAGTCTTGATTACTGTGTTCATCTTTTTTATCAGACTTCTAAAATTTTGGGCCTTATTTACTTTCTGTAATATATTTCTTTCAACGATCTTAATATGTCTATCCATCTCTATTAAATCAAGCAACTCTTCTCTTAGATCATTTTTTTCAAAACTGAGGGCACATTCTTTCTCTCTGGTTCATGCTGGCATTCTACAGAAAGTTCCAGAATGTCTTTCTGTGATATATCCTCTTAAGCTGCATCCCACATTATCCTTTGTTCCTTCATATGGGAGCTCATTGGCTCATCACTCCACAACATTGCTTGTCAGATTTGCCACTGTTTCCTGCTCCTCCTCTTGCTGTGCAGCTCCAACTGAAGTTTTGTACTAATTTCCTACTCAAGACTCCAGAGCATCATCATGTGGCAAGTAATCAGATGTTTCATATTCATCTCCTTAGTTTGGGAACTCACTCTTCTATCATGCTGTGCAATTTGTTGGATTTTCTACATTAAAGCTTTAATTTCACAGGTAATCCACAACTTCAGGTTCTATTTCTTTAATTTCTCCATTACCAATCCTCTTTTCTACTTTCCACTTTTCTTTTCTTTCTTTTTTTTTTTTTTTTTTTGTTCATAGTTCATAGATTACTACTAGGATAACTGTCTGTGTTGGCCATTTTAAGCCTAGCCAATTACCTTGTGTGAGAATCAAACCCTGCACCTTATGTCTACAACATAACTACCTTAACCATTATGCCAAGCTCCCTTTTTATTGTGAAATTTCCATAGCTAGGTGCCTTTCACTGTATTTCTGTTCAAATATCTTTGGTGCTTCTTTTTTGTATTGATTAGTTTTGCTTTCTCCTTTGTGTTAATATTGCACCATATCAAATCTCTTTTTGTTTTCTGTGTCCTTATCTCTTATTCAGATATCTCCTGTTCCACCTGTTTCTCATTACTCTGGAGACTTACTGTTCCATTGTGCCAAAAATAATCTGTGTTGGACTTTCTATACTAAATCCTTCACTTCACAAGTATTCCATAATTTCAGTTTCTATTTCTTTAATTTCTACCTTATTTATTTTTTGTTCCGTGTTCCCACCTTGTGTTCGTATTTTTTGAATTGTGAAATTTTCCATATCTGGGTGCCTTTTCCTGTATTTCTCTTGAAATATCTTTGGAGCTGCTTTTTTGATTTGATTAGTCTGGCTTTCTCCTTTTCATAAATACTACATCATATAAGATCACTTTTTCTTTCCCATGTCAATGTTCCTTTTATACCTTTCAAAAATTATTGCATTTTGTTCTTATATTTTTCCAGATGGCACAATGTTTCTTTGTCTATGCAATGTTTTTCATGGATCTGTTGTATTAATGAATATAATTTGCACTTGAAGCTTCGGACAGTTTTTTCTTGTGCACGTATTTTTCTTTTCTCCAATTTCTCTCTTAAGCTTTTTGAACATCCTCTATCTGGAAATTCTGGGCTTCTTGCATAATAGTAATGCTACAAAATTTCTTCCTTATCCTCAGTACTCCACTAACATCTTTATGGCTCATTTTGCCCTGTTGGTTTTTGTGAACCCCTACATCCTTCTACAACAGGGGGTCCATCCTCCCCTGAGCCTAGCCTAATCCCATTGTAGGAATGTTTCTGCATCTGTAGGGTTCTACACTGCTATTTGTTCCAGTTCTGGCACCAGTGCGCACACCAGTACTGGGCACTTTTATCCTGGGACTTGTGAACCCAACTGTCTTTTTAATTTTTTTAACCTACCTCTCTCTCCATGATATAAGCTAGATAAGATACAGTCTATATATCAATGTTGTCTTGGCGAGATTTTGTGAAAACAGGATCCACCACTTGAATGTAATCACCAATACTTGAGGATGATTTCAGTTCCAACAACACTACTCTCCTTTACTTGCTGATTTCATCATCTCTCCATTCACACCCCATAGAAGGTTCCTGGTTTAATTTTTCCAGATTTTGGGGTTTCTAATACCATGACAGGAATAGACCCTATTCCTAAGTCAGGGTATAATTAATGTTCATGAAATTAGTATTGTTTCAATCTTTGATATTAGCCAATGTGCAAGTTATCCTCTGTTCATATGTGTATGGAAATTAATAGATATTACAGAAGCTTCCCCTTTATAGTAGTCTTAATGACTTGTAAATCTTTAAAAGCAGCTAACGTGATGTGGGCATGTATACTGGACATATTTACTGAATGCGCATTTGTAGCTAAACCCTGTCACATAATTTATGACTTTGAACCTGCACAACTTTGGCAACTCAAATTTAACAGGATGTTTTTCCCATTCATCTCAAAATGTACAGTGTAAAGTTCAAAATTTAGGATTAGGCATGCTGTATAATTCAGAAATTTTGTGAAGCAATTTTAAACCCAGAGATGAGGATTTAACCAAATGCTCAAATTTGTGGCAAGCTCTTCAACAAGATGTTAAATTTATAACCGTATCAAATAAATTAATAAAAGAGTTTAAATTTCAGTATAAGGTTCTTTTATCGAAATATTGGAAAGAGAAAATCCCACTGCTAGAAGAAAGTCAAATAATAAAAGCAATAGATTTGACAACAAAATCTATCTCTCTTCAAAAGTTGATGTATACTCAGCTTATGATATGGAATAATGCTATTATACACGCCTTAGCCTGCATGAATTCAATTCTAAAAACTCCCCATATTGTCCATTCTGTAAAGACCAACCTGCTGATCTTCTTCATATGTTCTGGAGCTGCAAATGCATTTATAAACTTTGGAACTCTTTAAAAATACAACTTCAAAAGATGGGTTATCAAAGTACAACACTTTCATGGAAATTTATGATTTTGCATATCCCTCCAAAAGAACTTTCTAGATCACAAACTATCATAATTATTAATATCTTCTTATTAATGAAACTATATATAGCTACTAATTGGTTAAACCCATCCCGAACTTCATGGGATAACTTTAAAATTCTAGCTATGAGACATATATTAGCCCACAAATTACTTCTACATCAACACAATAAAAATATCAATAACCCAAAAATATGGGAACAAGTGTTTAATATCATATTTGCGTAATATTTTAAACCTAAATCTATTATGAGTTATTTATACTATGTAAGAGAATTTTGTAACAACAAATTGTGTAATACTTGAACTAATCTCAATTATTTTTATATCTTTTTGTATAAACTTGTGTTGCAGGTGGAAGCATTCATGTAAATATTGTATATATGTTATGGTGTTATTGTTAGATACATTAGTTGGTTTTTATTTTCAATCTTGTATTTGTTTGGAATTTGTATTGAAAATGATAAAACAATAAAGATTTATTATTGAAAAAAAAAGAAATTTTGTGAAGCAGCTTCTAGCATTAGTGTTTTTTGCCTGATGTAGACATACCACACGGGTCCAAAGAACTAAGTCAGTCGAATACAGGAAAAAAATCTGATTTGTTGTATTTTGATAAATATCACATTCTGGGAAAGAAGAGAAAGTGTAGTACTTGGTTCTGTCCAGGCCCTAGACTTCCACAAGTATTTCCTCATTAATTTGGTCTGTAAATGTACTTCCCAGAACACAAAACCTTGTTGAAGGTTGGCATAAACAGTTGAAGTACTTATTGTCCAGAATAAATGTTGATCTAAGCAATATAATACAATGTATTGTGAGGGAACAATCCAGGAGTGATCAAATCTATGTGAAATTATCTGTTGGAAATCCTTGCACTCCACTAAGTAAAATGTCCATAGATAAGGAGCATCATTTAAACCATATATGTTGGAGTTTTTCAGTGTGATTTCCATGTAGTT